>NW_025942063.1:0-69007 GCF_000764305.2 Hyalella azteca | reverse complement strand
ACTTATGATAGTAGTAATCAAATGCATGATATTTACCTTAGTGTAGGTATGCAAGATGGAAAATAGACCCAATGCGTCAATGTTCCTAATGAGTCAGTTAATAATGCACGATTCCTGTGATTGGATGTCCATATAATAGCTCGGCCGCCTCGCAACACTAAGCTCCAATATCCTCTCATTACTCTCAGTTTTCTTTAATAACTGCATGGCTTTCTGTGTGTGTAATGTGTATCGCTAATAATCTTGCATCTGCATAAAAATGCCGTACATATTTATAATTTGTCATACGGTTGCACGTTTGCAGGTTGTCTGTAGAAGCGACAAGTCTGGCTGGATAGACGATTTTAATGAATGAATTTAAAAACATTTTTGTTCATTGGATCTCTTAAATGAAGTGACGTTACAACTGCCACGCGTGAACTGGAATTGAATAGCAACATCCATCTTGAGCCTTTAGTTTCTTCGGTTTCAGCCTGATGTATGAAAGCCGGTTCAATTTTGGTATGAATTCAGTATTAACCCTATAAATCGTAACATCTCATTACTTTCACGTTTCAATCTTTTTAGTGATGTCTTTTGGTATGCATGTAATAACTCTTTGGCTTAACATATATAAGTACGATATCGGTACGATGTCGGTACGAAGACCTTTAGGAAAGGCCCCTAACGTCCCCTGGCCACGAGAATGTACGGCGCTGGGTGGGAAGTGGCCAGGAGGAGGAGGATGGTGCGGTTCGCTGGAGGGATGGGGGAGTGTTTGGTGTGAGTGCGGCGCTATTGTACGGCACGGATCAATACTTGACTAGTGTACGCTAGGGGCGTCTGCCCCCACCCCTACCATTGCTCTCGCGTGCAATTAGCTTAGCTTGCAGTACGAGCGTATAGTAACGAGCCACCCTTCCCCTTCCTTTCTTGCATCCACCTCGATCAAGCACCCGCGATGCTTGCAGCCTTGAAATGAACACTTGCTTTTGTATCTAAGTAGCACATTTTACCGCGAGCGCGACATGAAATCCTTGACATTCCAGACCACTTTGAGTGATTAGTTCTTCATGTCTCTGATTTGAATTTTCTTAGCCTCTGAAATGAATTAAATGGGCTGTCGATTTGTTCAGCTCTTTCAAATGCACTCGTGGGTTTATGTTATTGTAAATTTTAGTTCTTTATCTATCTGATTAACTTAACTTTTTTGTAGATTACTGTGTTTAGGGTATGGCATTGCGCAATATTTCTCAACTTCAATTAACTGTTTTTAAACACGATAAAATGCAAATACACTCGAGATTTCATATTATCGTTTGGTATCCAAACTGGGTCGTCACATTGACACAGGCAATGGTGAAGTGTGTCCCTACCTGTACTTCCGACCTTTTATTTACATACACTTTTTTATACACACAACCAAACAACCACACACGGGCGGTTGAATTTATCACATGATTACATTGATTTGACAGTACACGGAATGTCTAAGTTTGAGGTAATGACTGAAATAAAGTTGTATGTTAATTAGTGTTGACTTTTTCGTGATTATTTATAGCACGTAATATCACTGGTGATATGCCTGTTGCGCCTCAACTTTGATTAGTTATCTCATGCAAATGTTATTCATTGTCCAGAAGTCACGTTGTCAGGTTCGGTCATTAGCTTGCAGCCTTGTCGGTGCATATGCACCAACAAGGTTCTAGCAGAAATAGTTCTTGAATATCATTCCTATTTTTTACAAAACTTTTCAATAAATTTTGGTTGAAGTTTTATGCAATTTCTTGGAAATGTAGTTGTTTCCTGTTCAAACGATCATACTGTATTTACTCGGGGTTAAACAGAAAAAGTTGCATGTAATTGACGTTGAGAAGAATGCGACTGAAATAAGAAATTTCTCAGCTGTCGTTATGAATGAGTGATGAAATTACACGCAAGGTACTTGCTATGTAGTGCTTTACGTGAGTGGCAACAGCTGGCCTAGTACTCCATTTATCCGTGTCTTGGACTCAATCTATCACTTGTCCATTGTTCTGGAATATCAAAGCAAAGCGTCCAACAGCTGACCTAGTGAGCCTCGGCCTCCTGTCTCTAAACTCTCGCTCATATTACTGCTTTTAATGAATATGTTAAATAGCTATTATTTGATACATACACTGCATGCTCTAGTACTCGCATTTGCCTTCGCTCACATACTTGTTTCTTAATCAAGTGTGTCAAAAACGTCATTCCTTTACTGCATTTGTACTTACTCAGATCTAGTATTTTTCTCGTCCACTGTGCACTGAGGCTCACAAATTAACAAGCCGTCTTCGGAGAAATCCGGGAGTATTGTTCTCAACCTTGAATTCCGTTGCTTTTCTAAAATTTTTCTTTTTATGTGGAAAATAATTTGGCCGCACTGGCAGCTATAAATGCTTTTATTTATTTGTGATTTGAAATATTGCGATTCCACTCTGCATTTACATTTCCTAAAACCTATCAAATATCTTTATTCGAGGTATCATGTTTGTTAGCTTTGACTTTTTCAGTGAATGCATAGCTGGGCACCTTTGTTTACACTGTATTCGTCACTACAGCGATATACATCAATTAAACGCCTAAATAACAATAATTTATAACTGAACACAATTTCGATTATTTATTAATACTCAAGTTTAGACGAGTATAAACACTGAACTCGCCAAAGTATGAAAAGTATAGTGTAATTCGCGACAGTTGTTTTGCTCTCGTGTTCAACGGGTATTCATATAACCTTGTCGCCGGCAAATTTCATTTTACCCGGCACATTTTAAAAAAATTATCCCATTTATCTTTAATCCAAAAGGTGCATAATTAGCTTTGTCCTGTTCCATGTCTCAAGAACAGTTTCCAAATTTGTATCACCACAAAGTCGCAGCGTGGTGCTGTATAAAAGTTAGCTGTCCAGGTGTTTGTGTGATGATGAGAGCGGCACCAAGTCCGACGCGCGGTCATGTTTCAGCGACTGCTGGAAAATAATGCGGGGGCGGGGGCAATTATTTGACAACGTCGTACACGCCCTGCATCCCCGCTGACGAGTATGAATAATTGCCTGCTGTTGAATGCAACAAGAAAATTCTTTTTTTTTTTTGCAATACCCTGATGCTTTGAGAAGAAATCGAGTTACGCAGAGACGCCCTGAGTCTTTGCGGTTTCAGAGTGTCTCGTAATTATGGATCTTGAGACACCTTATAGTGATCCTTAGTTGAAACAACCACTTTAAGAATATAAAAGGTTCCCTTATTCAGACGCATAATAATTTATTTTGGCAGCAAAAACGCTGGGTTATTGCTGCCAAAATAAAACTAGATTGCAGTAAACATATGATGAAATCAATGACAGGTCTTGAGTGGCATTTTTTCATATCATCATTATCGGGAACCTGACGTGCGGAATATCTGCATCAAATGAAATTTAATGATCCCCAAGTTCAATTAGTTAAGCAAGAGGTATCAATGGAAGTTCCATGAGAACGGATTGACCGATGGCTGGCACTCTTACTTAAAAGTCACTGCCCTGACGTACTGCTCTTTGGGTTTTATTTATTATTATTAACACCATCATTCGCACATACCGGCTATATTTGGCGTTGATAACAAATTAATATTCATGGCCATCCAATTAAAATTTTGGATTATCATTCAGAGTTAATTAGTTAATAATTAATTTATTTAGTATTATAAATAGTTCTAATTTTCATTATTATTTCTTGAAATGGTAGAAGTTAAACCATCAGAAAACCTAAAAATAGTTCAAATTAGAAGCCATTGGAGTAAATACTAGACAATATAGACAATGGGGGTATAATGAAGTAGAACAGGATCGAATTTAATGTAAAGTATTACTTCTAGTTTCCTTTAAACCCGGCTTCTTTTCTCGGACCATCGAAAAATCCGGCCCGGGAGGTTTGTTGCTCCTGGGGCTGGTGCTCGTCGCAAGGGAAACCCTGACGCCGGGCGTGCGCGCCAGGACGGCGCAGCGCTCAAGTGATACACGAGGTGGCGGCCACGACTGCAGCGTCGTCTAATAGAGACGCATGGCGCCCCTAAATCATTTCGTGGCGATTTGTTGCTGCTTGCGAGCACACCAACTCTGTTTGTAGCGCTGATCTATGACCGTCCTGCTTACTCATCATCATCATGACGGTTCTTCTCATCCTCCTGCCTGATGTCTGTTTTAGTGTCGAACTCACGGAGGCTGTAATGCTCGTTCTCCAGTGGACCTTTGTTGTTTTCTCCGTGACTCAAGTCTACTTGTCTCAATGACTCGAGTATTATGTGGCTCATGACATGCTTCACAATTCACCGAAGTATATAATGTTCTGGTGACGTCGTTACGCTCTTATATTGATTATTTATTTTGAAACTTATAGCCACTTTAACTTTACGAATGTACTAACCTGAAACTTTAAAGATTTTTTACCTTCATTACCTAGCGCTAACTTCCCTCTATCCAGATGACTGTTGCAAACTGCACACATTAGAAGCTTGAATCACAGACTTAAAGACACCGAGTTCAGAACTTAATTTGGTCCCGGTTTGTCTTGAATTAGAAGCTCATGTATAATTCACGAATCATTCATTTTTTGTTATTTTAGGTTGGAATGTTCAGAATATTGGTACATTGTTAGCTGGACTGTGTCTTTATAAAATATTCCTGCCAACGCGTATATTACGGAAAATATTTTGAGTCGTTGCTCCAACACGCATTGGTTGTTGACCGTGCTACTGTTATCGATCGAAGCTATCATAGACGTTGTACCTGGCATTATGACGTTTCACAACAGGGTTTGCTGAAAAGCTGAAACATTTCATCATTTACATTTCCGTAAGAGAGAAATGTTTTCTAGAATCTACGGAAAAAAAATATTGCTCAGATACTGACGATTCATATTAATACTTTGAATGCCATTGTCGAAAAATATATCAGTAAGCTTTCACTTAAGTAATGAGTTATCACTATTGAATAAAATCAACGAATATCTAAGATCGCCTATAAGTCCGACGAAGTGGATATCAATGATGTACTCGCCACTATGTTCATTGAACCATTGAACTAAAACTGCATTCTTTATCTTCTTTCTTTTGTGTTTACTTGCTGTTTGTTTAGCAACTAAGAATTAATTATCAACACAGTTCCTGACAAATATGTCGTATGTTGCAACATAAGATAAATGAGAAACACTTTTGCAGTTGGTGTGCATTAGCATACAATACATCGCATAGATCTGGTGTGAGCACGCGCCCGAACTCACGCGTCGTTGGAAGCTTGTTGCACTTATCCAATCTCTTTTAAATGTTAAATGTACGCCTGTCCTCACAATTCTATGGTCGCATCAACTCGTCTATTACTACTCATCTCGTTTAGCAGATTTCTTTTATCTTTATGGCACTGTCTCCCCTCATTTCATCATCATACAAACAATATGAGTGATGACGCTATTTTTCAGCGCTGTGAAATGGATAACTTTCTTCCTTATACCGGCAAGCTAAACGTGCCATGGATTTAAATTCTGTAGTATATATTTTTTATCTGATTCTAGCGGAAGTACATTAACTGACTAAGTCTGAGTTTTTAATATCGGCTAAAATTTCACTGAACGCGTACCATATTTTTATAATCCAAAATGTGTTAATTTCCGTCACAAGCTAATCGTGAATGTTACAATGTGTTGCTCTTTTAAATACCTGTACTGACAGCTTTCATGATTTCATGCTATAGCTAAGCCTTAATTTGTTTCCTGCATTAGGCAGGCCTGGATATGGTCAACTTTCAGAAAGTATTAACTAAACATTGATAAAACTTAGAAATAAAATTAGCATAAATTCATGCGATTTATGGAGTCGCTTTGGTGAAGACAGGGGCAGTTTGAAAAGGCAGACTGGGGCTGGTTATCCCTGAAGTATGCGAAGAGACGCTGGTGTTCTCCCTGGTATCTGTCCATCACTATTTTATCTTGTGCCGCCGTACCTGTGATTACCTGCTCCTCCGAACCCCTCTCGATTGCCTGCCTAAATTATACTTGCTTTCTTGTGCTCACTACGGCCATATGCCCGTGTTATGCCATCACATTTTCTCGCCGCTTGTAATTACACAGATACGATGCCATTGCCAATTAGCGAAATCTTCAGATTATTTTCTTGGTTATGTTTTTGTTGGCACATGATACAACGCAGGCCCAGGATATTTTCGCGTGATTTGCTGGTGCTACGAAGCTGAGCGAGTGTTTTGCGCCTTGTGTAACTGCCTCAAGATGATTGGCTGCCTCAGTTTCAGGCTATTATCCGCTGCTCACTCCTGCACGCTTGACTGAGCGACTTATTATTCTCCTATGATGTGCTGAAATTCACTACATCTTAAAAGAAAAGGATAACCTCTCCTCTTGAGTTGCCATAAAAATTCCCCTGGCCAGAACTGAAATCTACACTGTAATTAGAGTGGCGAATCCAGCGATAACGCATGTTTATAGCCACCACTTGAGAGCTCAATCGCCTCTTGATATTGCAGGATGTTCCCGAGACAGATTTACTACGCCAGGCTCTCCGTCCTCTTCTTCCGTTCAAAAATTACTACTCGGCACTTAGAATGCATAATTTTTTCCGTTCTTTTCAACAAGGTTGTTTCGACTGCATAGTCGAAACAACTGTGAAATACGCGTAAACATCATCAGTGCTTCTTCGTTTGAAAAAGACAACAAAAGACTTTGATTCGTGTGTGTTACCCGTTTCATTGAATGATTTATGTGAATAAAAAACTTTACATTTGTTTACACGGTTACGAAAATTACGGGATTTGCTCCATATCAAGCTGTACTTAGTTAGAAACCAGCAAGTTAACCTGGCGCTTTTTGAGAGTTTGTGTAAGGAGTAACAGGTTAATACGGCGTGGCATGACGACTACGCGTGGAAGTTTTTTCTGGTGTTCACCTCTTTAGACTGAAGGTCGGCAAATTTTGAAAAATATTCAATTTCAATTCGTGAATGTTTGGGCATGCTTATCACCTATCTATGAATGTGTCCACCCAGATCTCGAACTTCAGGTTATGGCAATACATCCCTACTGGACAGAGCTAACATGCATTCCAAATTCTTTATGCGTTTTCGTCGTGTGTGTTACGATATTTACCTCAGTATAAAAGTTATAATAAATGATAGCATTTATCCAATAAAGTGCTCCAATATGTTTTAACTGGTCAAACAAAATCTCTGCGTCGACGTAAGCTGAACCACATTGCTGTAATTGCTAAGATTTTTCATACCCATATCGTATGTCTAATAAAACACGTTAGCGTATATCATGTCTGTAGCGTATAACGTGTATTTAGCATATACAGTGTATGTAGCGTATATTGTGTCAAGTGTATACCGTGTCTGTAGCACATACCGTGTATATAGCGTGTCTGTAGCGCTTTCCATGTATATAGCGTATATAGCGTGTCTGTAGCGCATAACGTGTATATAGCGTGTCTTGCGCATACCGTGTATATAGCATGTCTGTAGTGCTTTCCATGTATATAGCGTATATAGCGCGTCTGTAGCGCATAACGTGTATATAGCGTGTCTGTAGNTACTATGTATATAGCGTGTCTGTAGCGCATACCGTGTATATAGCGTGTCTGTAGCGCATACCGTGTATTAACTGGACGAAGTAGTGATCCGGCCGAGGCATGGCTGGTATTATGGCGGGCAGTGGAAATGCTGTTAAGTCTTCTTTATGATAAGGTGAGTAATGCGACGGTAATGCCGCTCAATCACCTCATTGGAGTCGTAACAATCGCCCCGTAATGGAACTACACGCAACAATCACTACCTTCTAATGCGCCCTCTCTCTCAATCCTCGACATGCTCACATGCACCCAATCGCCTGCTTGATCTCTGCTACATGAACCATCGTCACGTACTCGTGTGAGCGGACCATTCACAACGTGTATGTATGTTACAAATATAGCGTACTTCATCAATTCCTGTCGCAGCTCAGTCTTGAATTAAAATTATATATTTTCGCCGTCATACACGACTCTAATTTAGAAGAAGAGTTGTATTTCTTATTCTCTCCGCAACTTAGTGTGCTTTATCTATTACTCTTTTGCATTGTGCAATCAATAATATAACATAGAATAATAATGGTGGAAAATTTTTTTTCTTGTTTTGTTTCGGTTTTTACTTGTTGAGTTTTTTACAAACGATTGATTTTACTCAACGCCACAAGCCAAATTGGTTATATTTTCACCATTTAGTACTAATTTAATAAGCATCGTTCACATATAACCGGTTGTTAGACCTCCCAGCCCATTTGTTTGATATTCTCGTCCCAAGTGAGCTCAATTTTTTAAGTACCCTAAAGCGATCTCATTGTCGTCTTTTATCGATGCAGAAATGTGCGCCTTGGGTCGGCATTGAAATGAATCACTATCAGTTGTTGAGGCAAGTTTTTGTTCAGATGAGATGGCTCAGTTTGTACTGCAGTATTTGAAGGATTCAGCTCAAGCCGGGTTATAAGTAAGGCTGCCTCGTCATTCAGCACTCAATAGTATGGGCAATAACCATCACAAGCTACTACTCGACGCCGCAGACACAATAACCTGCACCACAAACGACCGTAACCTACACCGCAAATATCGTAATTTAGTGCGTAACTCGCGCTCTCTCGACCGCTCTCACTCCTCGAATGATGTGCTTCCTGTGCTTCCTCCTGCAACTGAACGCGTACTACTAACATATAGATTTTTGCTTCATTAATCTTAGCTGACTTAGCTGACTAGCATTCTCCTATTATATATAAGATCTTTACAGTCCATCTTTTCATTTGTAAATGAATCAGATTCTTTCAGTGTAGAATATAACTGAAGATCTTTTTTGTTGATGGTGTTGAAAATTGTTATAGATTTAGTTACGATTAAATGTCGGTCCAAAGATACTGTCATGCACATTTATTTACTGGATAGATTTTCTATTGCCACTACCATATTTTTTTGCATAAACTTTTTATGTCTTGACTTTTATATGGGATCTTGTTGCCGAAATTGTATCATTTTAAAAAGTGATCACTATACGAAGAACAACCGTTCGAGCGCCAATCTGCTCACGGATGCAACATGATCACCAACAGTAGTTTAGCAGCCTTAATGTTGATCCACACACGCCATATGATGTGCTGCACAAGCCGTACCAAGTCGAGAGGAGGTCGTCCATCGGTATCGGTGTTCTCAACACGTTCGCGTCAGGAAGATCCCAACGCAGAGTCCTGGGCCTTTGCGTTACGACGCGGAATTCTCTTCGCTTCCCAAAAGCAATATGGCGAAGCTGCTCGGCACGGGTGGAATTCTTGCCTGCATTCCTCCTCGAGCTCAGAAGCAATGGGAATGGTTTGGATCCCCCGCTGTGAGACATGGCTTGTCTGCGTCTCGCAGACATGCCTTGCTGATTGTTCTGCCATCCATTTCTAATTATATCGCCCCTGCGTTCTTCGCCAACAGATTTAGCTATTTTTTTTAAGTTTATTTTAACTTTTATCGATTAATCGAAGACATTTCAAATGTAAATGATGATATCTTAGCTTCTTCTGGGCTTCAGTAGATGAGGGTTTCTTCTTCTAAGACAAGGTGTAATTTTATACTTTTTAAATGCTTCTCTTATAATTTGGCAAATGATCTTTCACCAAGAATAAATTGATGTATAACATTGAGTAAATAAAAGCAAGACAAATATCGCTTTTACTAACCTATAAATTTTTTTTGCTTTCTATTACCAATCACTTTTTTAGTTCACTTTAGGTTCGCATAGTTATGCAAAGGTTTTTTTTGTTGCACGCGTCGTCCCCGTGTTGCGGTGGTACAAACAAAGCTCTCTTCAGGGTTTTAAATCATCGTTTTAGAGTTTTAAATCCTTTTAGGTTTTTAAATCCTCTTTTAAATCCTTTAAGGGTTTTAAATCCACTTTTTTTTAACTTGGCGAGATGTTTTCATTGTGAGCCCGACTGGTTGCATGCATTGCATGGCTGAATGCTGTAGATTTTTAATTGGTTGATTTCACTTGCTCATATGAAGTACCACGTCAACATTTTGATTACTTGAATTTCAAGTGCGTGTGCAGAGGCCCTTAGAAACTTGTTATAGTGCGCACTGCATACATGTTATTCCTAATGATAGTTTTGAGTTATTCCAGGCCCATCTGGTGCAATGAAAGAAAACATTCTTGGTTTGAAATAGAATCATTGATACGCTAGAAGAATAATTTATCAATCAATATGAGAAGAATCAAGATTTCCATAGTACTAACATTCAAGCCTACTTACGAATAATAAATCCCCCTAGATGTTTTGCAATGTATTCTTGGCTTGTTTTTTAAATTATTATGATTTTGTTTTCAGTTGTTAGGATTTTTCATTCGCAATCAATAGCAAAACCACGTGTTTATCCCCTTAATGCAGCGGGTTAATGTCACAGAGCTGCATACCCAACTTCGCTCTTGATAATTCTATCCGATTTCAAGGTGGACCGGTAACTCTTCTTGACTTTCCCGCGGTTTCTGTAAAAGAGGCCGCCATTTATCGAGGACTAACTGCGCAGGCAACTGATTAGCCGACGAAATAGTTCATTCTAAAGCGCCCGACTAATTGGAAAGAATCGAACAATTGGACGCCTAAGCAATTACTCAAGTCTGTTTTGCAGAGTCACTCTCTAGTAGTAGAATTAAGGCAGCCCCGATAGCGTGGAGGAATGTACCATTTGGTGCTATTAAGTGAGGGTTCGCTCTGCATCTAAGCCGCTGGTGCAATTTTCCACTCGAGTGACTGAGCCTTGCCACTCTACCTCCGTCTCTTGCTCGTAGGCCTCCTCCACCTCCTCGGCCTGCTGCTCCTCTCTTCATTGCACAATTTTATGCCTGCTACTACCCGAATTTTGGGTGAGACTAGATCCCTTTCTGCTGACACGAATTTGCCGCAGGGTTTACCTCTAATGAAGTTATTGCTTCATTGATAAAAGGAATTGGGCCATAGAGACTTGTAAGTCGGCCCTGGAACAGCAGCGACATGTCCTCCCGCTGATGGAGAGGTCATTTGGGGGCTCTTCTCGGCACCGATGCCCCCCGCTGCCCCCCGTCACACAGCATCGTAGAGCGTCACTAGAAACTTCTCAGGCAGATAAGATAAACCTGAGCATGTCACAGACTTGGCCGGTGAGGTGAAGAGCCTTCGTCAATTAAAATCTTGAGAGCCGAACGAACGTGTTGTTGGTTGCTGATGATATCGTTTCTTTAATGCGTACTCTGCGCCGTGAATACTGTAATTTTTTCAGTTTGTTCGCTCGCTCGACGAATATATTTGTGTTTTCGCTTCCCGGAAATAAAGTGTAATCGCATCCAAATGTATGATAGTTTTATTTTTTGTTGTATTCTTCCTCGTGTATCAACATTCCTCACCGTAGATTTGTTCATCATTTTTCACCTTTTTATTTGTGGGCAAGAATTTGTTTTCTTTTATATTTATTAAGAAATTGATCCACGTTCCTCATATACGAGACTATATTCGTATACCGACAAAAATGTTAATATGATTCTTCGGTAAAAAATGTGTTGTAGTAGGCCTAATAAAAATATGTTGTAGGAATAATAGCAATTTTTTATTTTATGTTGTTATGTCGCTTGAACAAAAATTGTTACTCAATTCAGGCGTGGTCCCAGCCTTAGGTGAATAAAAAAACTTGTTAAAAATCCACGCAAATAAGGTGCTGAAAAAATGCTTCATATATCAGTGTTTAGCGATGGGAAGTCTACGGGACTGAAGTTACTTCATTCGAACATCTAACCAAATATGTCGCTTACCACTACGAGATGTTGGGCTGCTGTGAGAGTATGTATAGTTGCATTTAATTCTTGTAATATGACTTACCTTATTATTTAGTTTACGCAAAATTTTCCTTGTAATTCTTATCCTCTCTGTGCAAACATGTTTATTTTGCTATGATCTAAACCGAAGTTGCTCCTAGATATTATTTTCCCTTGATTTTGGTTTCCTTTCTCTGCAAGCAATTAAAGCAATTTTTTTATTGATGCAAGAGACGATACGGATATCTTGAAATTTATTAGAAATGTTAAAAAATTTTAAAATGACAAATTTTATTAAAGCTACGACGTTTGGTTGGGCTTGGTGTACTACGTATAATACTTACCGGTGTAGAATGCAGTCGTCGGCTGTAGGAAAATCTTCCTTACACGGCAGACGAAGGTGTCAGGCGGCCAATCCCTCTGATGCGAGGGATTCCCTGAGCTCGCTGCCGAGGTGGACGTAGAGGGGACTGAAAGGGAGGGTTGCAGAGCTCCAATTAAGGCTCCAGTAAATAATGCGAGCGCGGTGCTCTAATGAGAAGTCCACGCACGGTACGCCTTCTCTCGCTGCCGCCAAACAACAAACCGGCTGCTCAAATTGAGCTAACGATCCAGCCCTGCTTGCCTAATGACTCCTGCGATTCTATACGCCATACGACTTGTAATTTAGTTCGTGCTCATCAGAGTATTTCTTGGTGTGCTAGTGCCGATATTGTGTTGCTTCCTTGAAGACGATGACTTCATTTAGAAATTCTCACAAAAGTGCTATTAATCAAGAAATGCGTTCCTTTGCGCATCATTTTATATATTTCGCCTGATAACCTACGAGTTCATACCTTTTGGCTACGCATTTGTGGAGCTGAATAAATGAAGTGTCTTTGTCAGGCCTGATTTTTCGAAGTAGCAGGATGGTCTTGTATTCTTGAGGCGTGTTCTTATTGTAAAATCCGTAGGCCTCGTAAGAAAATCAACTTAGGTTAAATTAACATTACCTCTTGTATTATAATTCGCGTTCCATATTAATAATGATGTTAAGGACTGCTGGTATACAATGATCACGGATGAAGACGATCTAAGTCACATGGAGCTATGATAGACCTGAGTCGATGCTGCTTACGGTGGTGATGCCTGAGCAAGACTAATGGTGGTGGCATTGCAAGGCCCGGCGGTGTAATTGGGCACCCCACGAGCGTAATGGTCGAGCCCCTGCTGGGGAGCACGACACTCCATGGGGAAGCGCCAATGACTGCAACTCTTACGGGCACAAATTACCCCATCGTCATTATCACCGCCGGGGGCCTCCATACGCCTCTTCACTCGCACCGATCCCACTGAGCGGCGCAAATTTTTTATCGCTTCATGTTGCATCAGGACAAATTTGGTGTCATACTGCGTTACGTTTCAGGTTATATAAACATGCAGTTGGTGAGTTTTTAGAAAATGTCGCTAACTCTATAGCTTATTATACTTGTTAAATTCGCTATCTCCATTCTTAACTGATGTTTATCTTGAATATTTATTTTTACCCTAAAAAATTATTCGGGCCAGGCGCGGATAGACTGCAATCTACACCTATCGTTCTTATAGGTTCTTTGTAACAAGAAACTTACGCACCACGCATTTATAACTCTAAGCCTCGAAGGTATCTCATTTTTCTGAAGATAGCTCATTTGCCTGTGTCTACTTTCTATTAAAGCTTCGTTGGTTCACGAACTGCTAGATTCTCTGATGAGCTCCGTGATCCTCACACTTGGAACACGCTGCGACGGCCGAGTTACCCTCGTTTTGTTTTTGCCGCAACATTCACGATGTGGAGACCTCGCGCTCTCATTTTTTGCGCTTGCAAGTTGCTATTTATGTCGGAAGTTGTCGAACGCTGCGCCCTCCTGCCATTTATAAGAGCCTTGCTGTTCTATTGCTCTCGCAGCTACACGCAACTCACGAGATCACCGGGAACTCTCAAGTGCTTGCTGCTGTATGTCACTGCATTAACTTTACTGCTTGGATTATATTTTTTTGTGTACGAAAGAAAATTTGTTTTCTTGTGTCTGATATTCTGCATATTGTGTTGGTGCATCCTGAAACACGTATCATATCGCAGATTCTATGTTCGTTTTTTGGCCCCAATATTCTCTCGGTAAACTTATAAAGTAAAGTTAAAATTAATTATTTACATGAATATGTACAAATTCAAACTGTCAAAATTCATTCGTTACTCACACTCAAACCCATTAGTCTATCAGCATCACTATTAACAAATAAATAATTGTTAAAAAATGATTTTACCTTGGATAGCTTCAAGTCATCGCATGGTAGTTTGTCGTAGCATGTTTGAATGTGGTGCATGTCTCCATTGTTCGCTATCCACATTAACGCTTTCAGGCGACCGATGCTCGGGATGCGCACCGCCTCAGCTGCAGTGCGCTGCTGCTGCTGCTGCTGCACCCGGCCATGGGTGTTCATGACCGTTCGGGAGTGTCGGGTCGTGTATTAGTTGGTGTAAATTTGGCGAGAGCAGCTCGTGCACTGATTAGCTGCCTCGTAAATACGCCGGGCGCTCTCACACCGACCACTCGGATGAGTGTTCGTTGGGGACTCTGGCCCCGCTTCACGGCCCCTTCCCCCACCCAAACCGCGAAGAAGAAAACTTGCCGAGCACTCTTCTGAGGAACACATGCTTTTTCGTACCTAATTTGTTCGCATGATTGTCATCGTACTCATTTGGGGCTAAATAATAATTTTTATTTGTAGAACTTTATTTAAAATGGTGATTGAAACTGGAATAACTTTACGCAGAATATTAACAGACATTTTTAATGTTCTAAAGCTAAACAATACGCTATATTTACCTGTCAGAAACATGTTTGTTCTTGATATCCATTCTCTTCTTCTCTATGAGACGCATTAAAACTATATCTTAGTGCTTTCAAAATTCATTGAAGATAGGCGTGTGTTAACGGCTTTGTTCATATGGTAAGAACGAAATACATTAATAAACCCGGCATCAACGCTTCGGCGATGTGAATGAGCCTGCAAGTTCCTGACGCAATGTGCAAGCAGCAGTAGCTGTAAAACACCCGATGTGATTTTATTCATAAAACAAATAGGTATATAAATATACACGTTACCAAGTTTGCTTTGTTGCGGAATAAATCTTTTCTCTCAAGTCTAATTTAACTGGTTGCTCCGTGCTGACTTCGTGCAATGCAAGCGAGCGTCTATGTATAGAGTTTCATGGGCGACTCGTGGATACATGGAAAGGCCATGTTTCCCTCCTCCCACGTGCCCCGCTGCTGTCAAGGACCGGCAGTATTGGATACCCTCCTAAAGCCTTCATGTTTATGGCTAGTGAGAAGAAGCTCGGATTACACGAGAGCAATGGGGCTCTCGAGGGAGCGTCGGCCTCCAGCCCGGCCGATCTCTTACGGATGAGAGAGCGACTCTTGTGGCCCGAAGAGAGCAGTATTATTGCTTCGGTCGTCCTCTTTGCTTGCGACAAATGCTACCTTATTTTCTCGTGATCTAGGAAGCGCAGATGCCACATTACCGCAGCCTTCGAAGGTTTTGGATCCACGGGTGTCTCTATTGAAAATTTATGCGCGACTTTTAGTTCACGTGAAACCCGTTATGATCCACCTATCTGAATTACTCACGTTTTTTGTTACTTTTTTAGTGCCAACGCAAGTTCATCCTGAGCAGGGAACGTGAGCTGTTTTTTTTAGTCAACGCAAGTAGTGCACACTTTTGGCAGTCTATGCGTTTTTGGAATTAGTTGTCTCAGGTCATTAGTTGGAATAATTAGTTGGAATTAGTTGTCTCATACAATTCGTCGTCACGTTGACTTGAAATCGCACCAGACAGCACTACAAAATATAAAAACGTCTTAAAAAAAAAATTCAAAATTTCTTCAACCTCGAGAGCAGCCGTTCCTTTCGGCATCTAGGCTGTGTAAATCAATTGAACTAAAAATAAGATACTTTTCGTCCCGAACCGATGAGTGTCTGTATATAGGTTAGCTATTCCGTCCTGGTTCCAAGCACGGAATTTTTTATAAAGAAAAAATAATGTTTACTATTTTTTGGGGGGAGGGGGACAGGGGGTCATTGCGCAACACGTATTTCTGCTTATCATATTCGACGAGAGTGTGATCGCTGCGTGCAGTACACAGTATAGCGACGCTACACCTCACATTTCTGGAGCTCTGAAGTGGCTTATGATGTCCCTCAATAATTAAGAGCGTAGGTCAGTTATAAAATCATTACTATGTTATAACAGCTCAGGATATTTATTATACTGTCAGAATTAAGCGCGTTGGTATGAAGGAAGAGATCTCGAGTATTGTTGCATGGCGTGTGTCTAGTAAGGTAGTGGCTGTTGTGTTGTGCGAGCTCGCATTTATTCTGAGCTGTGTCGTACGTTGCGGTGCGTCTACGTGACCAGCTTGCAAGCCGCTCATTGTTGTGTCTGCCGGGCGCCTCTTGCGGTCTTCTTCCTTTCCTGCCTGTGTCTTTTGACAATTGGTTTTGAATTTTCAGCGTCACCTGCAATTTAAGTCTTGCCCTACCTGTATTATGTTGCGGGAATCGAGCAGTGTATTTTCTGCTATGCATTGCGTCATTTGCCTTCTCCTTGTCTTTCGAATGCCCATCAGTAAAGTATTCGTATCATTGTGTGGTAAACCTTGAGCTACTTATTTTTTAATTAATCACTTGTGCATCGTCGTTTTCATAAAATGTCATGTCATAATTTTTATTTGTTGATGTACTTTGCTTCAAGTATGCATTGCCGTGTCGTACACTCTAGCTTTAACTGCGTATATGACTCCATATTGGCAGATGTCCCTGTTATGTTGAATCAGACAAATTTACCCTTATTTCATCATACTTTTAAATTTTATGTGCATTAGTAAAGAAACGTGATCTCATTTATAATTTTTTTTTTCACTTGCAACAATCTACTTGATCACCGCATTGAAATCCCATATCAGAGTTAGTATAATGTGGGTTTGTTTCTCCGCAGAGTTTTTTAACGTTGTAAGCTATGCGAAAGATTCGGTTGAGTAGAACAGTAAACCACGTTAGCTGTTCAGATCTTTTTGTTGACTCTTGATTATTATCACTTCATGCTCGGTGGAAATTAAATCAATTGATTTTGTCTAAAATAACAAATGGAGCTAGAAAGCCACATCCTCATGAGCCCCGTGAAGCTGCATAGCTTTGAGACCGAGCGCTGGTACCGCAGCTAGTACATGTTTACTGCAGCAAAGATGGCTGCTATGGCATTTGCATATAAATTTTGCTCTCTTGGCCTAACTTGCGAGCAAAAGTTTGACGTAACTGCCGTGCTGAAGGGTTGGGGAGATTTTGCAGAGGCTGCGACAGAAAACCAGAGAGTGTGTGTAGGAACTTAGAGTTCTTGCGAGACTTTTGCCTGGGCGTCACCTCACTAAGAGCGTCACTACGAAAGCTTTATCCTGCCATCACGAGCCTAATGCTGGGGGTTGACTGCGAGCACTACCCTTGCCTATAGTCTTCATCTAAGCATTATTGTGTGTTGGCTCCAGCCGAGTGCCATCATGTGCTTCAGCACTGCTTGCTTCCCTTCCATTGTGCTGAAGCAAGCAAGCACTGGTTGCTTGCCTTTTATTGTTCCAATCGCCGCCTTCGAGATCGCGAGAATTTCTTACCTATTTATCCGAAGGAGGCATCACGACTACTATAGCTTTCCTTCTGTGAGAATTATTATTATTATTATTATTCATCTTGGTTGTTCTGTGCATTTGTTTTAAGGTTTTAGGTTCTTTTTTACTGGTGAAGTTCAAGTTTCTTTGTGGTTGCATTTTAGCTGCTTGTTAAATTCGTGGTGAAACCGCAGAATGTTTAATTTTTTAGAAAATAAACGTGTATAATTCTTCATTCAACTTGTAATGTTTGCTGTTTCTTGAGACATTTTCATTCAAAATATCCAAATATATTATAATTTGATTAAGGTTACGGTATTGTTTTATGAGAAACTTGCTGAATAATTTGTGTTCGTTTGCAGTTCTGTCCCTCCGTAACACTCAAGAGGAGGAACCACCCGATCCCCAGCTCATGAGGCTGGATAATATGCTCATCGCAGAGGGGGTCGCAGGCCCCGAGAAGGGAGGAGGAGTGGGAGCCGCAGCTAACGCGTCTGCAGCAGCCGGAGCAGGGGACTCTGCCATAGAACATTCCGATTACCGGGCCAAGCTGGGCCAAATTAGACAGATATACCACCAGGAACTTGAAAAATACGAACAGGTGAGTGTTGTATAAGTGACCTGCTTGGGTGGCTATCGCCTAGATCTCTAGTCTGCTGGCGATGAGGTGCAAGCTAATCAGCGAGACGTAAACGATGATAGGGTCTCTTGTGAAAACACTTTATGCTAGGTTATACTTATATATGTATTGAAACCTGTCATTGGTTATGCTGATGCCAAAGCTTAGTACAAAATAATATGAAATTTCTGACGTTTTGACAGAGAAGATAGTTGTTTTTCTTTTGAATAATCTTTAATGGCCGTTTGACAATAAAAAGTTCACACGAGCATAATTTTAGCAATACGCATTGAAAAGTATTTTTCGTAAGGATTCCTTAATATTCTTCGAGGTAAAACGTTGGCTGTCTCGAGGTATTTGGCTCCCGAGTTTTCATAAATTTATAAACGTTGTGAATTTGTATATGAGCGTATTGTTATTGTAATAATCAATAACTATTTGTCTAGAGGGTGACTGTCTTTCTAATTTCAAAATAGTTTGCTTACAGAAAAATAGTTTTCTTGTGCTCCAATCCATGTGAAAACTAATGCGAATATCCCACTTTTTGGATGATTCTGCTCACTCCGAGTCATGGCGGTCGCAAAGCTTAAGGATGTCCTAATGGCTTTGCCCGCGAAGAATTCATTTTTATTCTTGCCTTCTATTTTCTACGTGCTTTATTTTGCTTTAAGATGGTCGTATGCTCGGAAGTCGCTCCTTTAACCTCGTAAATCTGAAGACTACACCTGTCTTCGAGAGAGGCCATCTTGCGCACTCACTCACCGCGACGGGGTTCTCTATTGACCAGCTCTTCCTTTCTGATGATGTCAGCACCTACGAAAATTATCGCTCCACTCCACTCACAAAATATTGAAAAGGAATTCAGTCTGTTGAAATATTTCCTGGTGGGCACCCTTGACTGGGAGGAAGGCCGTACGGTTAGGTCTTGAGAGAGGGGAGCACAGGAAGAACGCCAGCTTCTTCTACGCGTTATGCCAGATGCTCGCAGCTACGCAGAACCTGTAGCGCTGCTGCTCATCATTTTATCGCGCATACTGTTACCTGAATTGTTTTGCTCACTATTGATTGCTTGCTTTTGCTGATTCAATGTTTTGATACAGGCATTGAAATAAGAACACTAGTTACTATTTTGTAAATGCATCTACAATATTTAGTTTGAGTTTCGCACTAAAGGAAATTACTTGCAGAAAAATAACGGAAATGAATTTGCTAGAAAGTATTATCTTAATTTAGAAATGGTTGTCATATGCCTCATGCACATCTAGAGCGTGCAAGGGAGAGGCATGGGTCTCTCGTACATTATGTCGATCTCTCACTCGCGCATGGTGGAAAACCCGGAGTCATGCTGCGCAACCTCACCACGGGACGAGTATTGCTCTCCTCTAGACTTGCTGTAACCATTTTCTCCTGGTGCACGTTGCTCGACTGCAGCGGTCCCTGGTGGCGAGTATTTCACACAGGCAATTCCAAGTCCGAAATAGCGAAGCGTGCGTCCATCAGCCGCCCTTTGTTGGGCCGACACAGGCGCGCTCTCGGACCTACACCGACCTCGGTCGTCTCACAGATGCGGTCAATTCCCTCGCGCAACCTAAGATGTTCATATGAACAACAAACTAAAACTCTTAATTCATCTATTTTATTTCTTTCAAGTTTTAATATTTCTGCTGTAGCGCACGTGAATGCGATGAAAGTTATTAAGGACGCGTGAATTTGTGGCTTTGTCTGTAGCTTCATTGCATTACTAATAGCAACTCTCACTTGCTCTCTTTCTTCTTCACTCTCTCAGTCCCAATGCCGTTCTTGCGTCTCAACCTCTCAATTGATTTCTGATTGAAGCTCCAAGTGTTGTTGACGGTCTCCAAATGGACCAAATTCGTTCCTGTCGCATCGCTTTCTTCTTGTCAGCTGAGGCAATTTCCTCGTACGATCTCTAAGCGTGCTAAGCGTGGGATTTCATGATTGCTCAATCATGCTGCTTGGAGGTCGCTTATGATTTCTTGCTTGTGGAAAATTTAGTTTACTTCACTAATCGTCTTTTCCTTAATATTGCTAAATTAATCTCGGTATTTTCACAAAACAACCATCGTATTCATTTTTGAAATTCGCAATTTTGTATTAGTTTCAATCAAGTCGCCTGCCTGTGGCAGCTGTTAGTCTTAAGGAGATCTTCTTTAGTTAGTTGTGCAGAACTCGGAATACTCTTTTTCTGAAGGCCGTGGAGGCGCTCCCATGATTCGCTCTGGAGATCAGCGGCTGAGCGAAGGATTGCGGCGCCTGAGTTTTCATCGACTTCCAACTTTAGGATTATATTCGAAAAGTTGGCGAAGAGACCCGAGGTCATTTGAATACTGGAGCGATCGGCGAGAACGCTAAAAGATGGCCGTCCTCGACAATAAGATGGCAGAGTGGGGGCAAGATTTGCATGAAGGACCAGCGCCAAACTTTTCCGCGTTTGAGCTCAACGCTTGTATAATGGCAGTGATGCGCTCCTTGCTTAACTTGTCGTTATTTCGACGAAACCCGAATTATTTAATCATAAAATATCCACATATGGTACGAATGTATACAAATTATTCGTGGACCATCCAGCTTTTCGCCTTCACCATAAGTTTAAATATTTGCAAGATCAATGATCATTTTGACTCCAGTTATATCGATTAATCGTAACATTTGTTCACATAGATTTGTTCCTTCCATATGTCATCTACCCCCTGACCTTCCATGGTTTTACTGAGTGTATTATTCTTTTTTATCTCCATTCTTGTCATCAGTATCGAGCTAGTCGACCTCTGGTGAGCAATGTTTTCCCTCTTCCTGCCCCTAGAGGCTCGCTGTAAAGATTCTAGAGCGACGCCTGTGTCGACCTACAGACTTTTCATATTAAAATGCAAATCGTTCAAGTTGGAATGGCAGCAGCAGTGTTGTGAGAGTGGATAGCTTATAGCGCAAGTCTTAGCTTCGAGTGCTTCCTCTTGACTCTCTCTCTTCTTGGTGTGGCGTCAGCGCCAACTTTGCTCCGTGTGCAATCTTTCTTAAAGAAGTAACCATGGAGTAACCGAGTGAGCAAAAAATCGTTGTGGACTTTCAATTATCGAATCAGGGGCTTCTTTCGATTACATTCTTTCAATTTCAAACAATAGCGGCTACCAATGCCGCTAAACATAGGGATACAACATTTTTCCTTCGTATTATATATGGCCTTTGTATCATAGTATCCAAAAATTTCCCTGTCTTCCAAAGTCTTTGTTATATAGTGTTTTATGTAATTTATTAACTTTTGTTCAACAGGCATGTAACGAGTTCACCACACACGTGATGAACTTGCTGAGGGAACAGTCTCGCACACGGCCAATAACACCTAAGGAAATCGAGCGTATGGTCCAAATTATACACAAGAAATTTTCATCGATACAAATGCAGCTAAAGCAGTCCACTTGTGAGGCTGTAATGATTCTCCGATCACGCTTTCTTGACGCCAGGTTAGTTGAGATGTTTTTATATTAAAATAAAGTGTGTTATATTAAGGAATATAGAGTTCCAATTTTGCCTTTAAAGAATTTGCAGACCGAAAAACAGAAAGCTTCACGAAGGTAACTCAATATAAACTAAATTTTCCTCGGTTCGTGGTGGTTCTGGTGCGAGCTGAACTGGCATTGTGAATGCTGGTAGTCCAGCGTATGCAGTCTACTGCGTCAGGTTTGCAATGAAGTTTCGAACAAATGTGTTTCATCGTTAACATTTGTTGCGAATTCTTCTATTTCTACAAATATTGATCCTACAAATTTCGAAAACTCTTTAATTTCTGTGTCAACTCTTTTTGGTTCGATACCGGCAGTTGCATAGAACATCTTCCTTCATATACTGTTTTCCGTGTCATTCAAGTAAGATTTCACCAATATTTAGATAATTCAAGTTGAAAATAATTATTTGAATCAAATATACCGAAACATGGTTTAGTTTTTGTTTATCTTGCAGGGTACAAGTCCGACATGTAAAAATAAATCATGTCGTGAGGGATACTGGAACATTTGTTGTGACGCCCGTAGACTTGCTGCATTATCAATTACATTACACTCTGTAAAGAAATTGCCGTGAATAGACAAAATTTCCAAAGCGATTATGTGCAGTTATAATTGTACCAAAGCCATTG
This sequence comes from Hyalella azteca, assembly GCF_000764305.2. NCBI lineage: Eukaryota > Metazoa > Arthropoda > Malacostraca > Amphipoda > Hyalellidae > Hyalella > Hyalella azteca. Next base: position 46,730 of record NW_025942063.1, on the reverse strand, counting down.
TGAAGTATTTAGGAAACGCGGATCGGAGCTTACCTCGCACCGATATATTTACCTATATATGTAGTTGACAGTGAGATGCTCCTCTGAACTATACCTCTTCACATATGCATTCTATTTTATTTATCTAGTTTAATTACTGGATAAATACTGTTCAATTCAATGAATATTTGTTACACGAGCTTGATCTGCTCCGATCAGCGTTTCCTAAATACTTCACAATGGCTTTGGTACAATCATAACTGCACATAATCACTTTGGAAATTTTGTCTATTCACGGCAATTTCTTTACAGAGTGTAATGTAATTGATAATGCAGTTTTCGCACATAACGAGCAATTGATGGCTGATAAGGCAGAATGGATATATGTAAGAGCTTAAGTGAAGAAAACCCATGTCAAATTATTACACTTTATTAAGGTTGGCAAAACTCGCTCATATAAAGATCGATCTCTACGCAGCTTATTAGAATTTAATTTTAATTTTCAAGCCATTTCAAGGCAGAGATCGCCTTACCATAATACGACTCTCTCGTTCAAGTAATGAATACTTGGCGGTTTGGCAGAGGCCTCTCGAGTTCATTTCATTGCGTGTGATTATCATGTAATGAAGTCCTTAGCTAAGCTTCGTGCGCTCCCCATTAGTTTGATGGACTCTAAAACAGAAGCAAGCGACTGATGCGCTCGTAAAACTCCAGTCCAGGCTTCTCACCCTCTTACTTTATGACTTGCTAAACGGCAAGCCCTTTGTCTTCTTCTTAAATACGAGTAAATGCAACAATCATCTGTTGCTTACCCTCATGTGTGTAGTGTCAGCTTGAGATGGGATATCTAATGAATTTTATTCATTGTATGTATATTTTTTGACATATCAATTAAGCTTCGGTATTTTATTTAAAATCTCGGATCATTTCAACCTACCGCAGACAATTTACACTGTGACACCGCGGCTCTGAGTAAGTATGGCTACTAAAAGGTTAATATACAAATTTTGCATTCTCATAGTTATAATATGAAATCAATGTTGTATTTCAGGTCATTCAGACTTTTTTGTGGTTTGACAACCATGTTACAAACGATCTTGTGATCAACTAATGTTTCCTCCACGACCAAGTTTCTCGCAGCAAGGTGGCTGACTGGACGTGAATACAGGGATCAGCATCTCTATTGCTCGACTTCTCTTTATTGTGTACTCTCCCCTATTTTCCTTCGCTCCTTTATTGAACTTGGGGTGAAATTTTCAGGAGACGTCGCCGTAATTTCAGCAAACAAGCCTCAGAAATCTTGAATGAATATTTCTACTCGAACCTCTCGAACCCGTACCCGTCAGAAGAAGAGAAGGAGGCGCTTGCCCGTCGCTGTTCAATAACGGTCAATCAGGTACCTTTTCAACCTATTGATCCCGTATTACATTTACCCATTTTTGGCCAAATCAACACAACTTCTCACACGCGACTTTCTCATCTTCTCTAGCGACAACAACAAATCCCGTGGCCGATTAATTTTTATCTATACTTTTGTTGTGACGATTATTCCCGTAGGCGTCGTTTGCGTTTCAAGACTTAGCCGTATCTTACTTCACCTGCTTGCTCCTGTATTTGCTTCAGTGTTATTACAGCCCATCGTTTGTGCCGGGCTCAATGCACTTGCACTCTTGCCTTGGCATGATCCTACCCAACTCCTGCACTAGTTCTCGCTGCTGTTGGCTCCATGTACGTTTACTTTACACTTGCGAGCTCAACTTGAGGAAATAGGCTCGTTATTGTAACCGGCATCTCGTCTTGTCCCATGGTATGGAACACCCTCTCAGTTCACGGTCTAGTGCGTGCAAAGCGTGTTTTCTTCGGTTTCGGTACTCGTTAATAGCACTGTTTTAGTTAACTAAGTTTACTTTGTATTTCATTTGCATTTACGTATAAACATTCACCACTATCCAAGGTCTTCTTTTTCACTAATAGTGTTTATGACCTAACTCTAATTCGGTATTCCCAATTCTTTTCATCTGGATGATTCTTGCAAACGGTACTACCAATGATCTTAATAACAACGCAACATCATTTGGCACTCCATAAATGCCCTGTGATCTCTTTTTTGGTGCTTTTGGTGCATCGCTTCACAGTTATTGTGATCTCGCTTACTTTCCTTTCCAAGATTGTTCTACGTGCATTTTTTTCGTTTTTTTCTTTGATTTATTATTTCTACATCTCTCACGCTTCGAATCGATTCACCGTTTAGTTTTTTCTTTTTGACATTTTATTTGCTATTAATTCTGGGCAAGGTTGATATTTTTTTACCATAATTTAAAAATTACAGGTGCTACTTTTCTTAACTCCTTTTCATCCTATGTGATTTCAACCTCTTCCGACACTTCGCCTCACCTTGATTTTATTATTTTTCGTTTTTTTTAGTTTCATTTTGTTATGGCGCTTCTCATTGCAGACGCAAAAGGCGGAACTTTACCAAACAAGCTACCGAGATTTTGAACGAGTACTTTTATTCGCACCTGAGTAACCCGTATCCAAGTGAAGAAGCCAAGGAAGAGCTCGCCAAGAAGGCCAATATAACGGTATCTCAGGTAACGAAACTTTGACACGCCCCCTGTGTAGGATGCTGCGCCCAGGGGCTATACTTGTACAGCTCCTCGTTGCCTACTGTAGCTTTATCTTTCTATTGTTTGTTGTACCAGGCCTATGCTGTATTCCTGTCTCCCTGTAAAGGGGACCTGTAAATGTAGCTCTTGTCAAGCGGGTCTGTACCGTAGCTGGACGCTGATGAATTTTCCTCTTCGGATGATCCACTTCATTTCTCTGCCGTTCGAAGAGCTTCTCTCTTGCTTTATGAACAGAGTCCATTGGAAAATTGAGTACTCGTGTTACCACTTGGTGTGTCGCTAGCTGCCAGTGTCGTTACTAGTGCCCAGTTTCTATTACAGGAGACGAAGGCGAAACTTTACTAAGGAGGCGTGTGCAATTCTGCAAGATTACTTCTATTCCCACTTGTCGAATCCTTACCCAAGTGAAGAAGCTAAAGAGGAGCTGGCTCGTAAGTGTGGGCTCACAGTGCTCCAGGTAAACCCCCTCAATGGAGCCTATGTCTCCTCACAAGTGTCGTGAAAGCATTAGTTTAATAACATAAGATAGCTCAGTCTGTGCGGCAGACTTAGAGGGTTCTATTCCCACCACTGCCCCTCGCTTCATTTTTCCTTCAATACACTCAGTGACAGACGGTAGCAGAGGAGCAAACGTTTACATGCGGTGGCTTCTTGATAGTTTGTATAGCGAGTCATACTACCGAGCCCTGACTTAGAGCGCAGGAGTCATGGTGATGCAGGGTGATGGTGGGGCTGGAACCTTCTTGCGATAGTTAGCCACTCTTGCTTGCCACCGATGCTCGTCTTTGGCTGATCACAAACGCTATGCCATCTAGTATAGCTTATCGTAGTGTTGCTGTTCTACCACTACTGCTCCCCTGCTGCTTTACTGTCACTGTGTGTCTGGAGTGTAGCGAGGAGGCTTTCTGGGGCCCTCACCATTTCAGTGAGAGAAGCGACCGAGCTCTTCATAATTGACATGTCAATTTACCGCTGCACTTAATATTTCTCATCAATTTGGACTTGCGCATTTGAATCTTGTAAATTTAACGTTTCAAGTGACATCTATACCGAGGTCAATTCCATTCAAAGATTTTCAGCCGTATCATGTTTCTTCGAGTGCATTGGTAATATATCTATAGGTGCTTCAAAAGAGGGGGTTTATCTGACTGTTGAGGTCATGCTTAGGCTGCCCTTCTGAAAGTTCCGTCGTTTATGGTCCCGAATTTTCCTCTTGCACGTCGCTCAACTCTGTTAATTGGCAAAACCATAAATCTTGATTTCGTCCCGATTTTTTTTCATTTTGCCCTATTTTTTCATTCTTTACCACTTTAAGGATATATTTAATATAGGTGCCTAAGATATGACTTAAATTTTGCATAGTGTTGACCATTATCACTGACCATAGATATTATGAATTTTAGGCATGAATCGGTTGTAGGCATTCAATTTTCTGCATGTTTCTGTTACTTAATTAAGTTTGCATGATATGTATTGATTTTTTTACGTTTAACAACTGCATCACATACAGTAAAACCCAATAGATAACATTTAGAATCGGGAAATTTATATTTCTTCCTCGCATATCAATGAACACAAATGTATTGCTCGTGTAAAAGTGTGTTTTGAGGGCTGGTTTTGTCTGGCAGTACCGCCTGGTTTCTTTAGCCGACCTAACAATTGTCAAGCAATAAGATGCTTGCGGTATTAGCACGGCTAACACGTTTGTAAGATGATCTGACTTTGGTAACAGTTTATTGGTTGCATGCAATTTTAAAGCGTTGTCTCCAACTGAATCTATCGCTGCTTTGCGCTTACGTCACTGTACTGCTTGAGAAACCTTGTTTTTTTTTAATTGTTTTCATTACATCATCATTACATCATCATTTCCTGCGTCACTACACGATCACCATTACACCGATGTTTTCTTCACATACGAATACATGAATGTGGTATCACTTGCTATTATGATTTGTTGATATATTCCATCGTTGTCATAAGTTTGAAATCTTTTAATATGCTTAAATGAGTAGTATACAAAATTACTGGAATATGATGAAAAATTTGAAACAATTACTTCTTGTTAATTTCAATCTGGGAGTTTCATTCAAAGTAATGCTTTAATTACATAATAAATTATTCATGTGAAACGACTGAACGAGTAACTTATCTGAAACTCGCGGGAATGAAAACGTGTATTCAAAAAAATAATAATTTTCCGTGGTTAAAGATTAATATTAATATCATTTTAAATTTTCACATTAATTGCAAAAATCTATCGCAGATAATGTCACAATTTTAACGGACTAATGTTTGTTTGCATCCCCTTACTGTGAAAACGTCGGCTCTGGCCACGCGATGCTCTAACGGACTTGCCATGTACCGCAGGTCTCCAACTGGTTCGGCAATAAGCGGATCCGCTACAAGAAGAACATTGGCAAAGCACAAGAAGAAGCTAACTTATACGCTGCTAAGAAAGCAGCAGGTGAGGGTCTGTATCCCAAGTTTTTTTTCTCGTTTCTCTTGCCATGAGGTTATATTCCTCATCGTTGTTAATATATTCTTTCTTGTATCTTGTATTAACGTTTTCAATTATGAATTTCAGGTTTTATGCATTTGTGAAGATGGTAAAGAACCGATGTAATTCTTCTTGATTTAATGACAATTTTTTTATTTTTAATCATTTTTACTAAAGTATGCGTAATTTTCTTCAACATTATCTTACTGCTGCAAAATTGATTTCACAACAGATATCCGATCTGTGCATAGACATTAATAATGCTCAGTGAATACTCTTACTTCATTCCACACACATACACCCGATTTATGAGAGGTCTTCCTGACATTTCGATTGACTATATCTTCTCTTTGATCACCGGCGTTCTCGTTCTTGTATTTTGGCTTGGCTGTTTTGCGCGTCTCCCGCGTTCAGAAGAGAAGGCTTCTAAGCGGCGACGAGTGCAACCAATGGCCTAGGGGTCGAGGGTGGGACCAGGGGGGCCTCCAACGATGACCGTAGGCCTTTATACAAAATGGAACCGAAGCCTGAAACTTCTTGTTCATTTATGCTACTTTTGCGTACGATCATAACAATAATCATTCTTACTAATTGTAAATTTCTGTTCGTTTATACCATCTATCTCCTTTATCCAAAAATCTATCTTGAAAATTGAAATATATTATTTGCTATATCCTCTTTCTGGCTATGAATTATTGTCTCGCCGTAACAGTTTAACATCTGTCCCCGAAATTAGTCCGTTCTGCATATATACAACTAAAATTTGCAGCCTTCGACAAACTATCGGTGTTTTTTAATCATGTTTCATCATATTGATTTTAATATTTTTGAAAGATTTTCCTCTTCGTCAATAGTCGGTCACATCAGGTTTAATTCCTTAATCCCTTCCTCCAAGTGCAATATGTATATAGGATTACAATGATAATATATTGTTTTTATTCATACATGTTGCAGCCTCCTTTATGGTATCTTCGCCATTTATTTGTTCACATTACAATCGTAGGTCATTCGATTCTCTGCTGTGATGTCGATCCTCATTCCCTTTATTTCTGACCGTGGACACTTTGATGGACAGCTTTGTGTTAGTCTATAGATATGTCCCGGCAGCTTTCGTGGTTTCGTGTAGCGATCACTTTCATTTTTTATGGTATCTCGTGACATTCGAGGCGGTTACGGATTCGTGTTAGGTATCGATCGAATCTGAATCGATTTTTTTTTAATTTAGGATCTCCCTGTTGTTGGCAAGCGACTGAGACAATTAATATTGGCTTGAATATTTATATTTGCATTTGATTGAATATTGATTGCACGAAAGATATTATATATTCTTCTTAAAGGCTTTGTCAAAAGAAATGAATTGTGATAATAAGTGTGTCGTCACCTCGCACTTTTATAACTTTCAGTTCTGGAAGTAAGGCTGCTAATAACCGTGCTGAACGTGATAAATAAGTAATAAGTATTGTCATTCCCGGAATAGTCCACCATTATGATTCTCGGATCTAACATTTGAGCCGAAATTAATTCAAGAATCGAAATTACTCATACGCTAGTTTCATGAAATATTTAGATGAAACTAGTTACATTTTTGCCGAAATTCGTCATAGTATCTGGCATGGACACAAGTTTGAGGGACAGGCCGAGGTAGGGTAGGTCTTACTTGATGGACAGGAGGCAGCTCCCTCGCAGCGCTGATTGACGTGTAGAGGGGGAGTCGCCGAGCCTAAACTACAGCTGCTGCGTTGGCCCATCTCCTCAACTATCGGTGCTGCTCTCTACCATTCTGACTTTCTAGTGACAACTTGTTTCGTTATGAATTTGTTCCAATAAACTTCCATCGGTATTCCCTTGAATTACAGTGAAGCGAATATTTTTCTTGTGTATACTTATTAGTACATCTGTTGCACTGAACTCAGTCACTTTTCATTAAGTAGTTGAGCATTAAAGGAAAAAATACTATTAAATCAATATCGCTTGCGCGAAGTTTGCATGAGGCATCCTAAGTAATTCAATTATGCTCGACTCAGTTTCCTTGGTTTTTAGGTGATTGAAGCAGTGCGTTTTTTCATATGTCTCGCTGTTTTTTCGGAACGAATCGAAGGAATATTGCAAAATGCAACGATGGTGGGTTATGCACAAACTAAATGGCATATACTCTGTTTTCCTTTAACTTTCATTTAATATTTTTACATTGCATGTTTATTAGTTGAAATCTAAATCATTGACACAAGTTCAAACTGTTAGCATACATTTATGTATCTTGTACAAGCATTAAATTTAATAAAAAAAATTACATATAATCTGAAAGTTTGCTCAATTAGTTACGAATCGTGCTCTCATCTATTATACTTACTCATTAATCCTGTCAACGTGAGAATAAGGTGTGCATGCTCAATGCTCTCCTTATCTATTTCTGATCGTTTTGTCTCATAAATGAATTTCTCAGTGATAAGTGATAATTTTCAAAGCAAAATTATCAGTGATAATTTTCAGAGCATTTCGAGTGATTGAAGTCAAGACATATGAAGCCAGATCTGTTGTTAAGTTGTGCATTAGCTTCCTGGTTCAAATTATATAAATGATGTTCATTTCCTGACTCATGCTGCTAATGGTCGTTCGGCCAGAAATTCACTTCGAAGTAATTTAAAGATTCTATTTCGCATACTGTGTTCATTATTCAAATAAAACACATTCATATGTTTGAAGTTGTTAAAATGATGGTAGCGATTTCAATCTTGGATTGCTTATGAATAACGAATGACATTGAGACGTGGTGATGCCTGTACCATCTCTTGCTGTGTACAAGCTTTAATTAATTACAACGACTGTGTTTACTGATGCAAGCTTTGCTCGCGGGTCTTGTAATGTCGGTATTAGCGTGGCTCACAAATCTCTTTAATGCGCGCTCGCTCGTTACCAAGTTAGTTCAGGCGTGTTTACTGCCATCTTAATTGTATGCGCGAGTAAAGAATCTTCGCCATTTTCGACTTCCTTCCTTTAATGTGGTACATAGCTCGCATCAATTATTACACTTTTTTCAATAATTTAAATTTATTGTTCGTTCGATCTTTTGATTTCCAGCTTAGATGTCTAAAGTTTTTTGTTACATTTCCTCTTAGAGTCCGAATGCATTGATCGCCCGAACAATTCCGTTCACCTTATCCGCCATAACTTAACGAAGAACTTTAAAAATTTGAAACTATGAAATTAAACGATAGTTGTACATATTAATTAGGCTTCTTCTATTCGTCTTCAGATGGTTGATGCTTCGTTATAAATATGAAATGCAGGCGAACAGATCGAATACGGGATATTATCCTACAATTTCATGAAAGTAAACTACATATTTTATCACAACATCAATTTTGGTTACGGTGCTGATCTTTCAATTAGTTACTGGCGAGATCTCTCTTGAGAAGTCGCAGACCTTAGACTCCAGCGTCTCGAAATGGACAACCGGGACGAGACGAGAAATTAAAGGGAAAAAATTACGGGACCTAGGATAAAATTTATTCCGGAATAAAAAATAACCGGGGTAAGGCTTGTGTTCCGGACTTTAAAACTTGTATCCGGATAATTATGAAACGATACGAGACAGATGGATCTAAACGAGACGCGAAAACGAAACAGCGCGGAGATTTGCGTCGATTCCTATATAACGCGGAGCCTGGCTGTTAATTAGATCTGCTTTAAATTTCATGCATATCCGTTCAGAACTTAGGGACTTGTGAGCTGTTCAGTTGTGTAATTTTTTTTTGTCGTTCTAATCGATAGCGAAATGACGTAGAAATCTGTAATAATTCCTCCCGCCGCGCATTTCCAACAATTAGTTATGTTTTCAATTTCACTGTGGCCCTTCAAATCGCTAAATGTGCAATATCCATATCATTTTACTTAGTGATATGCTTGAAATGTTGTAAACAGACCAAATGTTGATCAGATATTGTCTGAAACAATTTATTGTTCTAATTACATATTAAGGATTAACTTTCTGTCTCGCTATGTCTCGTTATAAAAGATGAAAATTTCGGAAATTTCTAAACTCCTCTTTTAACCGGATCGTCTCGTCTCATTATTGTCCCGAAATTCCCACTGAGTGATGAAATTTGTCCCGGTTTATACTACTACTAACCGGGACAAACCCTGTTGTCTCATCTCGTCTCGTCCCGAATGGAAAATTATCTAACTCAGCAGTGTAATATAATAGGCCTATGCGACATGGACGTATTTAATTACAAATGAGTCTACTATAATAGACCTAATGGACATGGACGTATTTAATTAAAAATGAATCTAATATAATAGACCTAATTGACATGGACGTATTTAATTCAAAATGAGTTTAATATAATAGATCTAATCGACATGAACGTATTTAATTAAAAATGAGTTTAATATAATAGACCTATGCGAAATGGACGTATTTAATTAAAAATGAGTTTATTATAATATACCTATGCGACATGGACGTATTTAATTGAAATTGGTTGTCCCCAGCAGGAGCATCACCATACAGTATGAGCGGGACTCCAGGACCCATGATGTCCCCGCCACCCGGGGACGAGTCCAGTATGGGTGGATATGGCATGCCTGGCATGAACGGCTCCGGCTACTCGGGGGTGAGTTTACATTTCTGATGATGCATTTCTTCGGGCAGATCTGCACTTCTTCGTCACCGTCAGTTATGTCGCAGCGACCATGCGCTAAGTTTTACATTAACCTCGATTATATTTAATATTGATAACTATATATCCGAAAAATATTCCATACCTAGACCTCTATCAGTTTTCTATCAAAATTGTGTGATAAATAACTTTGCTTTCCAATTGCGGTATAATTAAATGTTATCCGTTGTCTTTTTGTCTATTTGTTCCTACTTGGAATAGAAACAACCTTTACTTTTATTTTTTCTTATTTTTTTATTTGTCCTCGACTATCATTGCGAATGTAGCGGGTGTCAGATTGAAACATTAACGATTATCCGAATCTAATTCAAATAAGTGAACTCTTTTTTTATACTATAATGGGTCTCTAACCAATTTGTAAAAATTAAAAGTGTACCAATGCAATACCAGCAACGCCATCAGCCCTATCAGGAATGCGCGCTCTTAGCTAGATACTGCTGCTGCGATTGCGTTTGCTATAGATCAGTTATTATGTTGCGAAACGTAGATAAAATCGCCATGGTTAACGATTGTATGTTTGGGTGGCAGGCGTTGGGTTATGACCTCCATCCCGAGTCCCCCGATGTCTAGGGGCTTCAGAACAAGAGCCCCTCTGCCTCGCCTCCCCAAGTTAGTGAGAAGCGCATTTAATGTTGCATGTCGTTGTTAGTTGTTCTTATTGCATCTAGTTACTTCCATTTGCGAGTTGTTTCTTTGCTTCGTGCTTATGTGCGGGCTCTGCCGTAGCTTCTCGATTAGATCAACTTTTTGAATCTCACTTGCTTCTCAGGAAAAAATGTCATTTCCAAAAGTCGTTTCACTTGCTGTTTTGTTATAAGTTATTGGTACTTTCGCCAACTCAATGCATTTGTGTTGCCTGATTTTGAGCATGTTTTTTGTTGTGAATTTTTTTGTTATAATTGAACCGTAAAGGTTTTCTAGCTTCATGAGTACGTTTCGATGAGATATCAAATAAGAGAAGTATGAAATTTATTAATTAATTGAACCCCGAAGCAACCCTCAAGCTTCCCGATCAGTTAAACCCTGTTGTTTAACATGTGAAGTAACTATTTAATGTAATACCTATGATGTGCAGTTGTTTGTTCTCTTTCTTGCTGTAGTCATGACAAATTACAAACTATGTTTACCGTTCTGGTAGTGTTGTTTTTTTTCTGTATTTTTCCATTTTACTCGTGGCTCGACTTCCTATGTTTTTCACCATGTGCTATTAAATGCGTGGGTGAACCTCTTTATGTGCTTTTGTATGAACACTAGTCTAAATTTCATTTTGAACTATTAACTGCATAAGAATGATAATTTTACAAGTACCGTAGTTTATCGCTATATTTCGTATTACTAACTGGAGTCAGCCTGTATAATCACTCGTGCATTTTAGTTTTCTCTAACAGTATTACTGCTGTGGTATAGAACATAGTCTTATAAGCTTCTGCCTTTTTTAGTGTTTTGTACAAAAAATACTGTTGCTATTTGGTTTGTTGACAATTACATGTTATCTTATGTCTTGTTATCTTGATTTGTGTAATAATGTGTAATGTTTCTGGCAGTAACGACCCTGGGGCCGCCTCTCACCACCATCGCTGCTCAGCCTTGGCGGTGAAAGTCGCCTTTCCTATCGCCGGAGCCACAACCTCTTGCTTCTGTCCGCCGTCGGGCAGATCAAGAAGACAAGCAAGGTCCCCGGTGTCCGCTACTGGAGGCGGGGCGTCTTTTGCCGCCCCTCAGTATACGATCACAGCCTGGGCCCCAAACCTCACCTTCCTTTCCCCTTATTAGCATAAGAGCAACACTTCCTCTCGTATTACTTTTAAGATATCCTTTTTATCCTGGCTTTCATCCTGTACCTACCCATCCTCAGTTGAGAAATGAAATTCCTATCCTTAATATCCTCCACTTTTCCTGCGCTCTCCTCAGCTCTGGGGGAACAGTCCCAGGTCTGTTTCATGTCCCTAGCAAAAGATGTTGCGCAATGGAGACGGCGCAACAATGTATACGGTCGGTATGTGATAGTCCATTCACGTATTGCTTTTGTTGTATTTTGAAAGCTTCAACTAAGACGTCGTCTCCGACGCAACAATCTTATTGCTCTCTGAACAGACAAATTAAATTTCAAAATTATAATTCTTTTCATTCTTGAGACTGCATTCTCTGGTATAGAGTTCAAGTGGTCATCTGCAGTAATTCAAAATATATTTCTGAACAAAATTTTGACTTCTACAAAGTAGTTTGCCAACTGTGTTGTGGCTTCATGAAAATAGCACTGGTTTCGTGTACAGTAGAAGAGTATGTAAAATAGCAATGACGTCTAATTGAGGTAGATAACTTGTATTGGGTTAGTGAGAGGAACGCATCTATAATTACTTAATTTACTCTTCCCCCTCAGCCGACGACAGCATCCATCCCATGACTCTTCATCCTCTCTGTCACTAATGTTAAGCCTGTTATGTAAGGCTCCTGTATCCAATACTCAGGGCTCCAGGCTGAGTTAATAATACCGGTAAGGCATCCTTTACTTTACCGGTGTAAGGTCTCCTTCTCATCTTCCTCGCCAGTAATTGGTATCCTTTCCTCATCCTTGTGGTTAGGCGTCCCACCATCATTACCCTCACCTTTTATATAAGGCAGCATAATCCTTAACCCGACGACTAGACGCCTCTACGCTTTCTTCATACGTCATTCGTTAAACCAGTTCTCCAACACCTCTTCAAACGCAACATTTAACCTTTTGAAATTTCTTGGTATCCATAGCGACTTCATTCAAAAATCGGTGATTTTCAACCTCGGTGATTGCGTTCTATTTCATACACCTTTCATGTTACTAGGATTCAGAATTGAGATTGGTTTTATCTCTCTGTACATTTGTTGTACATTTTTCCAAATCCTTGCGATTATCTTGTAATTCGATTAGACAGCTTAGACTGTGTATATCTTCGCCCCTCCCATCAACCCAGTATACGCTTTATTCACCGTGCATTTTTTCAACACAACCCGTGGGTGTCTAGCATTCTTTTTTCTGGTTCCATTGTCTAGGAGCAATTGTGGCTCAAACGTTTAAATGCCTCGTTTAATTGTTGGAAGGATATATTTTGTTGCTAAATTGTTTGTACTGTAGTTGAAAATTCAGCATTTCCTCGTTCTCGTTACCGATTAGCTGAAACACATGATAGGAGAAACAATATTTTTGTTTTGCAGCTCGCAAATGATAAATGATTATGTATTTTGCTTCTGTGCATTCCTGTTACACTTGGCAATCATCACGCTAAACATGTGTTTAGTTCTTGAGGTGAGTGCGAGACCGTTATTCTTGGGTTCTGTTTCCTCTCAAACAAGTGTTTTGCTGTGGGGAAAAATCAGCTTGATTTATCTCTGCCGATACCTGTCGTAACAAACCTCCATAGCATATTGCTTCTCATCCGGGTATCCTTACCTATTTTACTTTAAAAGAATAGCAATTTAATTTGAAGCTAAAATTTTGTAGATCATCTCCCGTGCGGTCTGGGTTTTTGTCAATTTATCCGCGAGTTTTATTTAAACTGTATTTGTTTGCGCGAGTGTTTTATGCCGATTTTACATGTCTATACGTACTTGCTGAAGGTCTACGTCGAATTCCATTTTCGGGTCGAATTGTTTCATTGTTGATCAGAATCTGCTAACCGGCCTTTTTTCGAAATTCGAGTTCTGCTTGCAAGAGCTACAGCACTTTGTGCCATATTCTTCCAGGGATACGGTCGCTCATTTCAGTTTGAGGCTCAAGTGATTATAGGTTTTTCGATTTTTCTCTATTTGCGCGAGTGTTTTATGCCGATTTTACATGTCTATACGTACTTGCTGAAGGTCTACGTCGAATTCCATTTTCGGGTCGAATTGTTTCATTGTTGACCAGAATCTGCTAACCGGCCTTTTTTCGAAATTCGAGTTCTGCTTGCAAGAGCTACAGCACTTTGTGCCATAACCTTCCAGAGATACGGTCGCTCATTTCAGTTTGAGGCTCAAGTGATAGGTTTTTCGATTTTTCTCTATCATGGCCAGATGTTTATATTGTTGCTGTATTTTACGGACATCTTGTTGATAATAGTATTGGAGGCAGCAAAAAATACTACTAATTTAAACTTCTTAGAAGCATTTGTTCCCATTTTTGATTAATGATAAGTGTTCATTTTGTTTGTAGAGTCTGTAGGGTACATTATGCGTGTAAGAGAGCAGCGAGAGTGACGCTTGTAATGTCTTGCTCTCCCTGCTCTCCGTTACATAACTGTAAGGCGTGCATACACACGAGTTGTGCGAGGTAGCTAGAACCCAAGTATACAGTGATAATACTTCAGTATACGAACAAGAGAGTTTCCTCATTGACAAAAACTACGATTAAAAAATAAGCTATAATAGCCATCCCTATTTCCGCTGAATTGTTAGTTATTTTTTTACTCATAGTCAAAGTTTTTGGTAGCCAAAGGCGATTCCGAAGAAAAGGATCGATGCGGCTCTTGTACGTAGTATTCTACTTGGTGTATGTAAGCCAAGACTCTTCAACTGTCTCTTTATTGTCATTCTTCGTGTGATTGTTGAGGCGGGCCGTGTTCGCTGCTCCTTCCCTCGCTTCTCTCTGAGTAATGTTGTCTGTAAATGTATTTCCCTCTCTGCATTAAGTGCTCTCCCTTACCGTCCCTCTCTCAAATACGTTGGATGGGGCGGTGTCCCGAGAGATTTTAGCTCTTTTGCGACGTCTCCAGTGCTATTCTTTTGCAATTTGTAAATGTAGTCTTACTAGCATTTTGCCTGCAGGGACGGTTTAGGACAGACTTGTATACTTATTTTATTTATATGAGTTTAAGTGTATGAACTAATTTTTCACTCCTGATCTACTTTCTATCCATAATGGTAGGTAAGCTGCGCGAACTTCATCCTCGGGTACATACATCATCCCATTCATTTTTCTCTTTCAGTTGTTTGGAAAAAATACCTTTACAGTTGTTGGAGTGACTGTTCAAGGCACCCTCAGCTGAAACAGTTGTTTTTATTACAAATTGACTAGTTCCAGAAAACTTCACTCTTCTTTGATATCCGTCTGAATACGTAGACAGACGTTCACTACCTGACCTACGATACTAAATATGCTTTGGTAACCTTAACCTTCCGGCGCAGTAGCTGATGTTCTTTGCCTGGATCATTTAGTTGGATCTCCTCTTCCTTTTGGCGACCTAGAGCATTTTGTACAGTAACAGCATTCACCTAATTAGGTACAACTGAATAGACTTAATAATAATCTATGTCCATTGGTTATTGAAGGACGTATAGGAATTCTAAAGCGTTATCAGGTGAACAGAAGTTAATTTGGGCTTGAATCAATGCCTGACATGGTGAATCCGCCATTTAATTCGCTCGGATAATCCATTGGCATTTTAATCGAGAATGGAATTTTCTTCTGTGGATCCCTGCTGCGTTTTTTGTGGAAACTTTGTGTTGTAAGTTAAAATGAAAGCTCAAGGTAGAATATTTTAGTGTCAGGTTCAGAATATTCTTGGTTGCATTTACTAAATGCGGCAGCAAAGCTGCGTCTCAGTATACCAGAGTTCGCGCCTCGTTCTCTCGTCGCCTCTCGCTCTAGGGTTAAGACAGAGATGAGGCTGTGACAAGCTGGGGTTCCGACCCCTGCACGAGGAAGCACTGTTTATATGTATTGTAACATACAAACTTTTATTATAGGTATGGATGTTATCAATGATTTCAGATGCTCGCTCTTTCATTGTGATTTCTACTAAGACTCCCTATCCGCTAATCGATGGCAATGGAAGTTAGAATCAATCAAATGGATACTCAATGCACGAACGAAGTTGAAGAAATCGATCACTAAATTATTGCGATGTTAGTTCCAAGCGTGCGAACCCATTATTAAGGAGAGCAATGAATCGAGAAGTTTATCCGACAGTACATTTTATCAGAGAACACATGTCAGTTTTTCGCTCCACAAGGTATAAATGAAGAAGAGAGGATTATAGAAATAAGTGATTTAATTATGGACGTTACTCCACAGCTAGCCAGAGAATAACTCAATCCATGTGCACTAAACGTCAATACCTTCATTTATATTGTTGCACAGCTTAAAATGTTCCCACGTCTAATTCACTTCAGCAGAAGGCAGTTTATACAAATAAATCTCTGTCGATTCGCACATCATTCTAACGCGGTTTTCGTCTCTGAGAGATAATGACCACTGATTTTCAACAATCAAAAATTAGGTGAAAACTTGTTTTTCCTGCTTAGCACTTTCAATAGTAGGTAGTCTCGTGGTATAAAAATAGTAATTCCTTTGTCCTCCATCTTTTTGAAACGATCTCAACGGTCAATCACTTCATTTTGAGTACAAATTAATTCCATGCATGAATAGATTGAAATGGCACTAAATGAGTAAAAATATTATACTTCAGTTGTAGCCCAGCAGATGCCAAAATTATAGCGACCGTGCCATCAGCTACTTCAAAATTTGATTGCTGGGACGTAGAGGCGAGCGAGGAACTGCCTTGGTATTTTCTTTATTTGAGATGCTCTTGGCTACTCGCCCGGGACAACCACTTGAGCTTGTGGAGGGCTTCTTGTCTGCGTCCCCGAGTCTTTCTTCTAGACGCTTTATTGTCTTCCGCTGCTTTTCGCTCTCCACACGCAGCTTGGTCACCTCCTGTGAAAAAAAAAAAAGTTTCGCGTGAAACAATGCACTGAGAAAGATTTGAATAGATTGC
Source organism: Hyalella azteca (assembly GCF_000764305.2). Taxonomy (NCBI): domain Eukaryota; kingdom Metazoa; phylum Arthropoda; class Malacostraca; order Amphipoda; family Hyalellidae; genus Hyalella; species Hyalella azteca. The sequence goes on along the minus strand of NW_025942063.1, from coordinate 30,217 downwards.
CATCAAGCAATAGTCGAATCTATGGAAGGCAAGTAATGAAAACATCACTTTTAATGAGCAAACAACCAAGAGATAAGAGCTCCGCACAAAGCGAAGCCTAATTTGAAAGATATGATCAGCAAAAGTTTGACTTGCAAGTGAATCGGCTCTCGTCAGCACCAAGAACGAAACTTACGATGGCGAAAAGAACAGAAACGAAAATTTTGAGATTTATTGATTTTCACTGCCATTATTCGCGACATTTTCGACAGCAATAATATTAAAAGTAAAATGACATAGAATGAGCGGCCTGCAATAACTTGGAAGCATAAAAATACCATATGCAAGAATCAAGTTATTAGGTAAATATTAATGACGCCCAAAAATGCGAAAAGAGACGATATTGAGAGCCGTCACACATACCTCCAGAAGCTTCAAGTTCTCAGCCTTGAGCTTAACGACATGCTGGATCTTCTGCTTGTGGTTCTGGTGGCCCAGAAGAGATACATATTTTTGACTGAGATCTTCGACCTCTTTTTGGGCAGCTGTCTTAGACCTCATCAAAATTTCACGTTCTGCTTCGTAATTTTCCAACTGATCCTGCAACCATAAAAAGAACTTAGGAATTTGGGTAAAACATTTGAACACAGAATAATTTTAAAAAACATAGAGGTCAGATCAGATTTCAGAACAAAAACTAAAAAGGGCTAACTTGAAGCTCGCTTTCTCTCGTTCCCACACATTGATTCAATAAAAAAATCCAAAATACACGACAAAATAAGTCACAAATATCCCTGAATTAAAACTAAACCCGGTAATATTTCAAATGATTTCCATGGCTCAACCTGTATCCAAAAGTCATTAAAAATTTAACATTATTCAAAATTTTAAATAATTATTGGATTTCTGAGGAGTACACAAACAGTTGCTGAAAACATGATTTACTCTGAAAGGTTCGACGAGTTTCTCGAGTTGAGCGCATTTTGCCTGCCATTCTCGCTTCTGATCGTCGGATTTCGTCAGGTAGTCGGAAAGCGTCGACACAAGAGTCTGTAGCTCTTCACATTCGGTGTGGTGGCTCCTTAGCCTGAAAGTTGGATTGCCTATCCATTTATAACACCGTAGTAGAAAAATTACCTAAAGCTTAAACCTAGGAAACTGGAATTACTACCTATACAACACCTTTTGAAATTTCAGTTTTCTCCCAACAACGGAGATGGAAAACAAATCGTTTAGAAATAACAAAACGAACACTGACTTATGCACACAGAACGAATGCCTTTGGTGTAGTTGAAAATAGATCACCAAGTAATAAAATACCGGCACAAGTCAACAATCAAGAATTTTACAAGAAATTACTACAATCACAAGTTAATCACGCAATAAATCTCGATAACTTTCGCCAAATGCTCAATCGATAATGCCGTGCATCGTTACGCACAACTTGTTCCCACACTGGGATCAGTATGCGGTAATGAGAAAAATGTAAAATGCTTATTAAAAATAAACAAATAAAACTCGACTTTGACCAAAAAATTAACCAAAGCCAGTTAGAGAAAAAAAACGTCGATGTAGAAGCCTAATATTCCAATAATCATTGTCTTACTCGTTCAAGGCTTCCGTGGCCAGATTCAACTCATTTCGGCAGGCTTCATTTTCTGTCTGAAGATTCAGTAGCCGATCCCGAACACCAGCAAGTTCAGATTCCACTTCTGCCTTCGCCTTTAACAAAAAAAGAATTGGTAAAAAAAGACCAACACGTTGATGAAAAAAGACCAAATTCCATGTTACTTGACGAGCATGACTGTCTTTCAAAATAAACCCTAATCATACAATAAAAATCACTCGTTCACCACCTAGTTTACAGCCAAAAAAATAAACAGCCAACTTGAAAATGTTTTACATGAGTGACCTACAGCTTCTCGTTTCTTAATTTACAATGGCATGATTAAAATACTTCAACAAATGCACACAATGTTTTTATTTTCCTACGTTACTTTAAATTTTACCTGTGTAACGTTAAGCAGCTGCTTCTCCAACAAATCAAATCGTTCCCGTGCAAAAGTTACTTCAGATTCCAACTTCTCACGAATGGCAAGACTTTCCTCAGCTTCTTTTCTATTCTTCTCCAGTTCTCCCTATTTGATGATATGCGAATAAACACAGAAAATGTACGTGAAATCTTAAAGCTACTTCGAATAGTCTCAAGCACGTAATGAAACTTGCGTGCGTCTGCATATCGAACGTCATCAGTAAATCTAGAATGAAAAGCAAAAAAACGTTTATTTTCAATGGACTTCATCCACATGTAATGTTAGCTGCCAACACAGCGTCAGAAATTAGAAATGTGTTGCTGCCAACACAAATTCACATAAAACTGTTCGTCCAGACAAGATGACCAAGAAAAGATTAAACTTATCGCACATATAGTAACAAAAAAATACATACAAAATATATACCGGTAGTACATCAAAAAATCTAGCTATCCCATTCAGTAAGTAAATATTTGCCAAGATCAAAGAAAATTACTCAAAGTTCACAACGAAGCTTGGTACATGCCATTCTGTGAATTGTGACTCTTGTCATCTAATTATTAATAAAAAGTCGCAATACCTTCATTGAATCAAACTCCAAAAAAGTGGCCTCAGCGGCGATCTTTGCCTGCTCCGCAGCTGCGTTTGCTACCTTGAGCTGCACCACGTCTAATTCTGCTCAAGGGAACTTTTAAAAGATATGCCCAGCAGAAGTTAGACTTGAAAGTTAATCGGCTCTCCTCAGCACCAATAGGGCAGGGTGGCCCAGTGGTTACAGTTCAGAGTACCAAGATTGGCGCAGAGAGGCGCGGGTTCGATCCCAGCTCTGTGCGCCAGTTTCTGGTCAGAATCGGCGAGGAGGCCGGGCGGTTAAGCATAGCAGAATTGTAGCAGTGAGTAGCGAGTTCGAGACCGCAACAAGCTGTTGATGTTCTGCGATGTTAAGAATCGGCGACAGGCCCATGGCCTAATAAACGCTGAAACCGCTATTTATTATTACCAAGAACTAAATTTACGATGGCGAAAAGAACAGAAACGAAAATTTTGAGATTTTACTAAGAAAACAAATAATTAAAATTTACTGATTTTCACTGCAATTCTTCGCGCCATTTTCGATAGCATTAATATCAGAACTAAGATGACCTAGAATGAGCGGCCTGCAAAAACTCGGGAGCATAAAATACCATATGCAAGTATCAGATAATTAGGTAAAATTTAAGGGGGGGGTGTACCCTCCAGAAAAACTTCCACATTTACAAACGGATCTTTCTGAAACTTCACACATATATGTGAAACCAAAATACAAGCACATTTTGTACGTATACTTTTTTCGAAAAAATTCATAGAAAACGTGAAATTCATAGAAAACTAACAGAAAAGGGGGTACTTCAAAAATCTATCTCCTCCTACAGTTTTCAAGCTACAGCGATGAGACATTTACAATTCGATTTGTTAAGACCATACCAATCGAGTAACTCAGCCCGATTTTTCATTTTTGCCTTAATTTTTTTACACGCATTTTCCCGTTTTCTTCTCATTTTCTTCTGATTTCCACCCTCTCCCCATTTTCAATCCAAACTATGCACAAATCTAAAAAAGGCCGTGTTACTCGATAGGTATGGTCTTTACAAATCAAATGGTGTGTGTCTCATTGCTGTAGCTTAAAAACAGTAGGAGGAGATAGGTTTGGAGTGAGAGCAGGTGCAACTTTTCAGGACAGCCCGACTAAGTCCCGCGCGCATGGGAATGGGCACTCAATGTAGCCAAGATACAAAAATAAACGTTACGGGAGCTTGATTCCAGTCAAGGATGGTGGGAACGACTGCATGCACAAATCACCGTGTGACGTCAGGCGGGTAACTGAGCTGCAGGGCAAGAAGACACTCTATATATAATGCTCGGCAGCTAATTTCCCCGTTTCTTAAATGTTAAAGAACACCGCCACCCCCCACCCTTTCGCGTTCTGCCGTGAACGCATAAATCAACGTACAGATATGATTTTAGTACCGTTGAATGCGTCAGAAAAGCAGCTTTAATTTGAGTATAAGAACTGGAGAATATCATAATTGGCCGCTTTACGTCAGACGATCCCCTTTATGGTGCCCGGCCGGGTAATTTCCGCCTTAACTTTACTAAAGGGGCCCGGACACCTCCCCCCTTTCGGGACCTGTCGCGAACGCATAAATCAACGTACAGATGCTTTTAGTACCGTTGAATGCGTCAGAAAAGCAGCTTTAAAATGAGCATAAAAACCGAGAGAGTCAAAATTTCCGATTTTTAGGGTATCCCCCCCCTTAAAACGCCCAAACATGCGACTAGAGATGAGATTGAGGGCCCTCACACATACCTCCAGAAGCTTCAAGTTCTCAGCCTTAAGTTTAACCACATGCTGGATCTTCTGTTTGTGGTTCTGGTGGCCCAGCAAAGATACATATTTTTGACCGAGATCTTCGACCTCTTTTTGGGCAGCTGTCTTAGACCTCATCAAAATTTCACGTTCTGCTTCGTAATTTTCTAACTGATCCTGCAACCATAAAAGAACTTAGGAATTTGGTTAAAACATTTGAACCCTGAATAATTTAACCACATAGAGGTCAGTTAAGATTTCAGTGCAAAAACTAAAAAAGGAGAGCTTGGAGCTTGCTTTCTCTCGTTCCCACCCATTGATTAAAGTAAAAAAGCAATGATACAAGTCAAAAATATCCCTGAATTGAAACCAAAGCCGGCAATGATATTTCATGGCTCAACCTGCATCTAAAAGCCATTAAAAATAAAACATTAATAAGAAGTTGAAATCATTTTCGGGCTTCTAAGGAGTACACAAACAGTTGAAAGCACGATTTACTCTGAAAGGTTCGACGAGTTTTTCGAGTTGAGCGCATTTTGCCTGCCATTCTCGCTTCTGATCGTCGGATTTCGTCAGGGAGTCAGAAAGCGTCGACACCAGAGTCTGTAGCTCTTCACATTCGGCGTGGTGGCTCCTTAGCCTGAAGGTTGAAATGCCTATCCATTTAAATCACCGTAGTAGAAAAATTACCGAAAGCTTAAGCCTAGGGAACTGAAATTACTACCAATACAACACCTTTTGAAATTTCACAGTTTTCTCCTGACAAAGAAGGCGGAAAACAAAACTTCGATTTTAAATTACTTCATGCACCGCATGTTGAACAAAACGAACCCTGACTAATGCAAACAGAACGAATGCCTTTAGTGTAGTTGGTAAGAGATCAACAAGTAATAAAATCTCGACACAATTTAACAATCTAAAATTTTTACAAGAGTTCGCAACCATCACAAGTTAATCACGCAATAAATCTCAATAACTTTCGTCAAATGCTCAGTCGAGGGTACAGCGTCAGTGCGTCACGCACAACGTGTTCCTAAACTGGGGTCAGTATGCTGTACTGAGGAAATGTGAAATGCTCAAAAAATATAAAACTCGACTTTGACCACAAAATGAACCAAAGCCAGTTAGAGGGGAGAATAATACTATAAACAACAAAAGGAAGCTTCAATCGCGAAATGAAGTCGATGCACAAGCATAATATTCCAATAATCATTGCCTTACTCGTTCAAGGCTTCCGTTGCCAGATTCAACTCATTTCGGCAGGCTTCATTTTCTGCCTGAAGATTCAGAAGCTGATCCTGAACACCAGCAAGTTCAGATTCCACATCCGTCTTCACCTGTTACAAAAACAGCAGTTTTCAAGAAAAAATACCAACGCATTCAAGAAATAAAACCGAATTCCATGTGACTTGACGAGTATGACTCTTTCAAAATAAGCCATTATTGTACAATATAAATTACTCGTTCATCACCAAGTTTTCAGTCAAAAATTAAACATCCAACTTGAAAATGTTTGACATGGGTGACCTACAGCTTCCAGATTCTCAATCTACAATGGCATGATTAAAATCTAAAAAATTTTCAACTTTGTGGCACAATATTTTCATTTATAACATAACATCAGATGTCGGCGCTAAAGAGTAGGTCTGATGTGGCCTGTCGCCGATTCTTGAACTTTTCATGACTTGTTCACAGAAGATCTAAAATCGTGTCATTTGACCGGATCTTTTCGAGACTAACGATAGTTTGAAATAGATACTAGACTTCCACCGGGTTCGATATGGTGCTAGGCATTTCAAATCTGAACATATATTTTTCCATAGCTTTATCTAGTCTGTTCTTGAACGCGTTCATACTCGGAACGTCTAAGATGCTATATGGGAGGCTGTTCCACATGTCGGTGATTCGAAGCGAGAAGAAATGTCGCGTGGACAAGTTGCAGCGCAGTTTTTTTTAGTTTACAGCCGTGGCCCCTGGTGTTGGTTCTTGTTTCAAATTCTAGTAATCCTTCGGGGACCTTTTATAAGCCATGAGTATACTTGTACACTTCAATGAGGTCCCCACGCAGACGTCGATAACCGAGGCTTGGAAGCTTCATAATCTTTAATCTCTCTTCATAGGACTTTCCCTTCAAGCCTGGAATTATATCATCCAACGTTACGCTAAATTTTACCTGTGAAACGTTAAGCAGCTGCTTCTCCAGCTCATCAAGTTGTTTAAGCATGGAAGTTGCTTCAGATTCCAGCTTCTCACGAATGGCAAGAATTTCCTCAGCTTCTTTTCTATTATTCACCAGTTCTCCCTATTTGACGGTACACAAATGCACACAGAAATGTATGAAATCTTAAAGCTACTTGGCCGGCCCAGTGACAGTATTCTTTCAAAAAACCTTGAACGAAGGAACTTTTTCGTCCGATTGTAAAGAAGCTCAAGTAACACCACTGTTCAAAGAAGGTGACAAAAGTAGCCTCCACCGGGTTCGATATGGTGCTAGGCATTTCAAATCTGAACATATATTTTTCCATAGCTTTATCTAGTCTGTTCTTGAACGCGTTCATACTCGGAACGTCTAAGATGCTATATGGGAGGCTGTTCCACATGTCGGTGATTCGAAGCGAGAAGAAATGTCGCGTGGACAAGTTGCAGCGCAGTTTTTTTTAGTTTACAGCCGTGGCCCCTGGTGTTGGTTCTTGTTTCAAATTCTAGTAATCCTTCGGGGACCTTTTATAAGCCATGAGTATACTTGTACACTTCAATGAGGTCCCCACGCAGACGTCGATAACCGAGGCTTGGAAGCTTCATAATCTTTAATCTCTCTTCATAGGACTTTCCCTTCAAGCCTGGAATTATATCATCCAACGTTACGCTAAATTTTACCTGTGAAACGTTAAGCAGCTGCTTCTCCAGCTCATCAAGTTTTTTAAGCATGGAAGTTGCTTCAGATTCCAGCTTCTCACGAATGGCAAGAATTTCCTCAGCTTCTTTTCTATTATTCACCAGTTCTCCCTATTTGACGGTACACAAATGCACACAGAAATGTATGAAATCTTAAAGCTACTTGGCCGGCCCAGTGACAGTATTCTTTCAAAAAACCTTGAACGAAGGAACTTTTTCGTCCGATTGTAAAGAAGCTCAAGTAACACCACTGTTCAAAGAAGGTGACAAAAGTAGCCCCGGTAACTATCGCCCATGTCAGTCTGACAAGTGTCGTTTCTAAGGTAATGGAATTTGTTGTGAGGGATGGGATTATCGATCACTTGACTGTTCACCAACTCCTATCAGACTGTAAACATGGTTTTATTGCCGGTAGATCCTGCACCACTAACTTATTGTCTACGTTGAACGATTGGACTCGCTTTGTGGACGTAAGGGAGCCAGTGGATGCATTGTACCTCGATTTTGCCAAAGCATTTGACAGTGTTCCGCATGAGCGGCTGTTACGTAAAGTGAAGTATTTAGGAATTGAGGGAAACGTACTCTATTGGATCAGAGATTTTCTAGTAGATAGACGATAACGTGTCAGAATTAACGGAACCGTGTTAGACTGGGCATCAGTGAGGAGTGGCGTGCCACAAGGAAGCGTTCTTCGGACTATTATGTTCCTCGCTTTTATAAACGATCTGCCACAAGTAGTGTCCAGCGTGTGCTCCATGTATGCCAACGACACAAATGTTTACAATACAGTGAAGGATGCGTCAAATAAAGTGCAATTGCAAAATGATCTTGACAGTTTAGTTAACTGGGCTGATACGTGGCAGGTGCTGTTTAATCCTGACAAGTGTAAAGTACTTGACCTCGGGATGAACAATGAACAGCAAGATTACAGTATGAGAAGACATGGTTACAATGAGAGGGTAATGATCGAAAAGTCTAGTGTGGAAAAAGATCTCAGAGTTCATGTCGACAAGGAGCTGAAATTTTCTAAGCATGTTGAAACGAAAGATAATACATCCAAACTTATTGGTCTAATCAGACGCTCTTACGAGCTCCTAGATGCAGAAGCGATGAAGCAGTTGTTTGTTGCTGTCGTGTGACCGAATCTAGAGTTTGGAAACGTTGTGTGATCACCGAGATTTGGAAAGGGCAAAAATTTGATAGAGAATGTTCAAAGACACGCAACAAGGATAATTCCAGGCTTGAAGAGCAAGTCCTCTGAAAAAAGATTGAAGATTATGAAGCTTCCAAGCCTCAGTTATCGACGTCTGTGTGGGGACCTCATTGAACTATGCAAGTATACTCATGGTTTATCCAAGGTCCCCGAAGGATTACTAGAATTTGAAAAAAGAACCAACACAAAGGGCCAACACAAAGGGCGCTCCAAGTATGAACGCGTTCAAGAACAGACTAGATAAAGCTGTGGAAAAATATATGTCCAGACTTGAAATGCCTAGCACCATATCGAACCCGGTGGAAGTCTAGTATATATTTCAAACTATCGTCAGTCTCGAAAAGATCCGGTCAAATGACACGATTTTAGATCTTCTGTGAACAAGTCACGAAAAGTTCAAGAATCGGCGACAGGCCACATCAGACCTACTCATCAGCGCCGACATCACTATTGTACTATGTTAGGTTACATAAAGGCTTGAGCACGTAATGAAACTTGCGTTCGTCTTCATATCCAACAATATCAGTAAATCAGGAATAAAAAACATAAAACGTTTTTTTAAATGGACTACATCAACAATCAACGTGTAATACTTGCTGCCAAGTTAGTAATTTCACTAATGTGTCATAAAACAGTTCGTCAAGGCAAGATGAACAAGAATATATTACACTTCTCGTATATATAACAAAAAGTACATACAAGATATGTAGTAAATCAAAAATCTTGCCATCCCATTCAGCAAGTTAATATTTGCCAAGATCAAAGAAAATTACTCTACGTTCATAACGATGCTTGTTAAATGTCATTCTGTGAATTGCGACTCTTTAATCATGTAATTTTTACTAAAAAAGTAACAATACCTTTGTAGAATCAAACTCCAAAAAAGTGGCCTCAGCGGCGATCTTTGCCTGCTCCGCAGCTGCATTTGCTACCTTGAGCTGCACCACGTCTTGTTCCAGCAAGCTAACCTGAATTTAGAATATTACACTTCAGGGATCTGGAAAATCAACACTTCATTTCATGACTCATACTTGATGCCAGATTGAATAGATATCAACAAACAACGAATTAATAGGAAAAGGTTTTAAATGTAATAGCACTTGAGACCATGTACGCGGGACAGAACAAATTTAGACTGTTACAAAATTTCTATTCGGTATCAAAGACAGACTTATCACCGTAGTTTAATGCTATAGTACTTTCATTAATTACCTAGGAAAATGTCTCTGTAAACCTGTAAAGCAAATTATGCTTGTGAACAGAGTAGAAAAAAGCCGCACCTTCTCTGCAAAGGAGTCCTTGAGCTCAACGACAGCTTCCATTTGCTTAAGAAGACTCCCCATACGCTGATCCATTTCTTGCTTATTTCGAGATAACATTTGCTCAACTTCCGAGAAGTGTTCCATAACCGCTTCTCTCTCAGCCGCCGCTTTCTGTCTTTCTTGAGCTATGCTATTAATGTGTTTGGCCAGGTTTTCATTAGACTGCATTATAGTGTTCTCGTGATCCTTTACCCTCGATTTGAGATGTTCTAATTGCAAGCGAGAATCTCTTTTTTTATTTTGACGATCGTCAGTCTTGCTCTGAATTTTACACTCCAAGGCACAACGCCGCTCCTCGCGCAACACTTCAATGCCCTCCTTGTTCTCCTCGATCGCTGCCGACTTCTTCTTCAAATTTTGCTGCAACAATAAAGCGTGGAAATAAATCTGAAGCGTGACTAACGTATTTGGTTTTTAACCTTATCTTCCGACAAATTAAAGCCTAAAATCGCGGGCTAAAGCTTAAAATCATGGGCTATCCATTTATTTCTTCGCGTTCGAACAAAAAATACCCATGAGGACCAAATTTTTGGGAATAAAAAGAATGTAAATCATGGATATCTGCCAAAATAATCGCATTTCAATCTGTTTATGCTCCTAAATAAATCAGAGAACTTAAGAAGGTATCCATTCAACAGAAAAATTATGAGCTTATGCACAAATAATACGCGTACTCGTAGCTGCTGAATTTGGGTTATGAATCCAGTGTTCGTGGACAGAAGAGCTGTCGTTTCAGACTGCAACTGAGAGAAGCTCAGTTTGCTCAGCTCAAGTTCGGCCTGCAGTCGTCGCATCAAATCCTCATGTTTTACTAAGAAGCTAAAATTTTGTAGATCATCTCCCGTGCTGTTTGGGTTTTGTCAATTAATCTGCGAGTTTTATTTCATTTTTTTTTTGGGCGCGAGTGTTTTATGCCGATTTTACATGTCTATACGTACTTGTTGAAGGTCTACGTCGAATTCTATTTTCGAGTCGTATCGTTTCATTTTGCATTTTGATCAGAATCTGCTAACCGGCCTTTTTTCGAAATTCGAGTTCTGCTTGCAGGAGCTACAGCACTTTGTGCCATAATCTTCCAGAGTTACGGTCGCTCATTTCAGTTTGAGGCTCAACTGATAGGTTTTTCGATTATTCTCTATCATGGCCAGATGTTTAGATTGTTGCTGTATTGCACGGACATCTTGTTGATAATAAATTGAGAGAAGCAAAAAATACTACTAAAATAAAGAAAATACTACTAAAATAAAGAAAATACTACTAAAATAAAGAAAATACTACTAAAATAAAGAAAATACTACTAAAATAAAAAAATAATACTAAAGGTATTAGATGCAGCAAAAAATACCACTAACTTAAACTTCTAAGAAGCATTTGTTCCCATTTTTGATTAATGATAAGTGTTCATTTTGTTTGTAGTCTGTAGGGTACATTATGCGTGTAAGAGAGCAGCGAGAGTGGCACTCGTAATGTCTTGCTCTCAGTTACATAACTGTAACCTTCCGGCGCAGCAGCTAAAGTTCTTTGCCTGGATCATTTCGTTGGATCTCCTCTTCCTTTTCAAGTTCAGATTCCACTTCTGCCTTCGCCTTTAACAAAAAAAGAATTGGTAAAAAAAGACCAACACGTTGATGAAAAAAGACCAAATTCCATGTTACTTGACGAGCATGACTGTCTTTCAAAATAAACCCTAATCATACAATAAAAATCACTCGTTCACCACCTAGTTTACAGCCAAAAAAATAAACAGCCAACTTGAAAATGTTTTACATGAGTGACCTACAGCTTCTCGTTTCTTAATTTACAATGGCATGATTAAAATACTTCAACAAATGCACACAATGTTTTTATTTTCCTACGTTACTTTAAATTTTACCTGTGTAACGTTAAGCAGCTGCTTCTCCAACAAATCAAATCGTTCCCGTGCAAAAGTTACTTCAGATTCCAACTTCTCACGAATGGCAAGACTTTCCTCAGCTTCTTTTCTATTCTTCTCCAGTTCTCCCTAATTGATGATATGCGAATAAACACAGAAAATGTACGTGAAATCTTAAAGCTACTTCGAATAGTCTCAAGCACGTAATGAAACTTGCGTGCGTCTGCATATCGAACGTCATCAGTAAATCTAGAATGAAAAGCAAAAAAACGTTTATTTTCAATGGACTTCATCCACATGTAATGTTAGCTGCCAACACAGCGTCAGAAATTAGAAATGTGTTGCTGCCAACACAAATTCACATAAAACTGTTCGTCCAGACAAGATGACCAAGAAAAGATTAAACTTATCGCACATATAGTAACAAAAAATACATACAAAATATATACCGGTAGTACATCAAAAAATCTAGCTATCCCATTCAGTCAGTAAATATTTGCCAAGATCAAAGAAAATTACTCAAAGTTCACAACGAAGCTTGGTACATGCCATTCTGTGAATTGTGACTCTTGTCATCTAATTATTAATAAAAAGTCGCAATACCTTCATTGAATCAAACTCCAAAAAAGTGGCCTCAGCGGCGATCTTTGCCTGCTCCGCAGCTGCGTTTGCTACCTTGAGCTGCACCACGTCTTGTTCCAGCAAGCTAACCTGAAAATAAAATATAATACTTCAGGGACCTGTGAAAATAAACGCTTCATTTCATGACTACTACTTGATGCCAGTTTAAGTAGGATTATGAAAAACGAATCGATAGGAAACGGATATAAATGTAACAGCACTCGAGAACGTGTACGCGGAATAGAACAAATTTTGACTTTGTTACAGAATTTCTATTCGGAAACGAAGACAGACTTATTACCACTGCTTAATGTTAATAGGTAGTACTTCCATTAATTACCTAGAAAATTGTATCGGTAAATCTGTAAAGCAAATTACGTTTGTGAAGAGGGAAGAAAAAAGCCGCACCTTCTCTGCAAAGGAGTCCTTAAGCTCAACGACAGCTTCCATTTGCTCAAGAAGACTCCCCACACGCTGCTCTAGTTCTTGTTTATCTCGAGATAACATTTGCTCAACTTCGGAGAAGTGTTTCATGTCCGCTTCTCTCTCAGCCGCCGCTTTCTGTCTTTCTTGAGCTATGCTGCTAATGTGTTTGGCCAGGTTTTCATTGGACTGCATTATAGTGTTCTCGTGATCTTTTACCCTTGATTTGAGATCTTCCAACTTCAAGCGTAAATCTCTTATTTGATTTTGACGATCGTCAGCCTTGCTCTGAAGTTCTTCTTTACACTCCAGGGCACATCGCCGCTCCTCGCGCAACACTTCAATGCACTCCTTGCTTTCCTCGATCGCTGCCGACTTCTTCTTTAAATCTTGCTGCAATAATTGAAAGATATCTCAAGTGTTTGGTTATGTAACATTATCTTCCCACAAGTTAAAACCTAAAATCACGGGCTATTCATTTATCCCTTCACATTCGAACAAAAAATACCTATGAAGACCAAATATATGGAAATAAAAAAATCTAAATCATGACTATCTGCCGAATATCTGAATAACCAGTTCATGTTTATAAGATAAATCAGAGCACTTAAAGAAGCTACCCATATAACAGAAAAATTATGAGCTTATGCACAAATAATAGACGTACTCGTAGCTGCTGAATTTGGTTTATGAATCCAGTGTTCGTGGACTGAAGAGCTGTCGTTTCAGACTGCAACTGAGAGAAGCTCAGCTTGCTCAGCTCAAGTTCAGCATGCAGTCGTCGTATCAGATCCTCACGTTGCGCTTCGTCGGCCACTGCAAAGTTGAGGATATAACATTTTCAACCATTCATCACTCAATTAGTATTTAGTTCATATAACAAAATATTACATAAACAAAATCGGTATGTTGAGTAATAGAGAACCACAAATATCATTATATTCCCTTTAGTATTAAAAAGGTATCTGGTGCTTCCTTATATGAAATCTCGTGTATATATATATATGTGATATATGAAATCACAGTAACTGTAGTAAAAGTTTAAGGACATACAATAATTTATAAATACTCAATGGAATATTTTTTGCAACGAGGGTTTCATAAATGAAAGCGTTACTATCGATGTGTGTGTAGAACAGAACTATTTTTGTCCAGCAAATCCCATAGGAAGGCATTGCAACTAAAAATGTTGAAATGCTGATGGAAAAATTGAGAATTAATGAGTATTAAATGGTTAATAATAAATTAGTCACCTTTAGCTTGCTCAAAAGCTGTATATTTAGCAGTGAGTTTTCTCAAGTTATCCTCGAGCGTCTGTTTCTCGGCGATGTGCATTAATACCTCACGCTGCCACTTATCGGCATCCTCCTTCATCTGACAAGCACAAAATTACTGTCAACCGCAAACAAGCAAAAGAAAGTGGAACACAGAAAAAAAACGCATAAATTCGACACCCGTTACAGTAGGTTTAACTAAATTGTAAAACGAGGCAAGCCTTATTAGATGAAAAATTAACATTAAAATAACTTTCACAACATGCCTCTTTAATGTCAGCTTCAGAAGCTTCAAGCTCGAGTAAGACTCGCTGACTGTGCTGCGTGGCCAGGGCCAGAGCTCCCTTCGTAGACTCGAGCTCCAGAAGCGAGTTTGAATACTGGATGCTCAATTCGTCCATCTCAGCTCGGGCTTCTTTAATGCTGCATTAAACACAACGTATGGTCAAGAGTGAAATAGAGTTACACAACTAAACATGAATAACAATTATAATATTGATTAACTCGCGTAGAAATAACGTAATGTGTACAGAATGAAAGCTTAAAACCAAGTTTACTCAAAAACTGTGTGGAAGTCATTGAAAGGAAGGCGAGGTATTCATAATCTGTACATAGTATGTGCTTAGAGGTGAATATATGTGAAATGTCGAAAATGTAACAGAAAATGTAAGGTGGCACGTAGAGTGTAGCTGGATGCCGTCAAAATGAGTAAATCTGTTTCCAGTTTCCGTCAAAATAACCTAAATTGCCCATCCATTCAGTAAATTCAGATGGTCATAAACAATTCAATATATAAGTAGAGAATACCTAATCATGCTCGAGATTGAACACTGTTTTGAAAAAGAAAAAATTTCTGTACTAATTTTAGGAAATAATTATTTTACAAGCCGTTTTTACCCAAGAAGAACATTCATGCACCAAACCATTATAGATAAGGCCTAAATGCCCTTACTTCTTCGCATGGACTTCTTCAGCATCCTCGAGCTCGGATGTCAGCTGAACAATATTTTGCTCAAAATTCTGGATAGTCTTCTCCTTTTCTGCAAGTTTCGAACTGAGTTCAGAGATTGCTTCTTCATTGGCCACACATTCTCGTCTAAGAGACAACACCTTAGATGTTTCTTCGTCTTTTAAGGCTTTTAAGTCATGCAACTCAGCAGCGTGCATATCTTTCAGGCACAACAACGCTGTTTCAGACTCGCTACGAAACTGTTTCAGCTGCTCCTCTAAACAAGCTTGCTTGTTCTGTGCTTCGGACATTTTCACTTCAATTGCGGCAAACGCTTCAGTTTTCTCGCGTAACTGCGCATTGAGCTCAACTTCTGTCGTCTTGTGAGAATCCAACTGCTTTTGTAGGTTGTTAACCAAATCCGTTTTTGTCACTATCTACAGACAGTAATAAAAATATTAATTCTAATAATTTAATTTATTCTGAAACTTCAGTATGTAGTCTATAACAATAATAACATAAGCAGCACAATAAAAATTATCAAATATACTTTGGCAGTCAGGGGCCGTACTATCAAAATTAGTTAATAGTTTCTAACTCCGTCAGCCTTTCACTGACGGCTAGTTAAGCAAAACACACCGAACACAGAAGAGAATTGGACCGCTACGTGTACTTAGGCCACTACACACGTTTGAGCGAGATTTGATAGTACGGTTCTAGCTTGCCAAGCCTTAGCTCGACAGGAGCCTAGTTTCTGGTCTCACCTCCTCCTTCAGCGTGGCTATCGTTTCCTCGCGTTCGTCAATATCGTAATCTTTTGCAGCTAACGAGGCTCGAAGAGCCAACACCTGACAAACAAATAATTGAACACACAAAATCTCAAATAAAGTAGTTCTGTTCATGACATTGTAGAATAATAGCATTAATTATATTTTGTAGCTCAACCTAACATTGAAATGACTTTGAAAAGTGAACAGCAGGAACTTTGTATCACAGCAAGGTTAAATAATTTATTTAGCAACTGGACATAAATGTACACATATCAACAAAGAAGCATAAGTATAAATGAATACTATTCATTAAAAATCTAATTCGGAGACTTATTTCAACCAGCAAAATTTTCGAAATTAGATCAACCAGCCAACAGCAACAAACCTGATTGAGCTGACCCTCGACCTCTTCTTTAAGATCAAGAGATTCTTGTCGCACTGTGGTGAGCTCGTTAGCAAGTTCTTCTATCTTCTTCTGGCTAGCCGTGATCTGATAGATACGTAAAAGGTATATTTTATTGAAACTATCACAAAAAAAAAGAAGAGCTGAAAAATAAGTTATTCTGAAGTTCCATTGAACATAAAACTTAAATTGGAGACGAAATTTCGATCAGAATATAATCAAGGCAGAATCAAGCAGGCACTATCTGTGTCTGCTCTCAAGTGGCATCCGTGCGGACAAGCAGTAGATCGTATATGAATGGATTGAAGGACAAGCGGACACAAAAAGTGATCTCAGAATGACACCAATTTTATTTTCCCCAACTTAGGCGACCCTTTGTTGTATTTGATCAATTTAGGAATTCATCAATTATTTTATTTTCTCAGAAGCGCGAATTTCTTCCGCAACTTTATAGCATATGTTGAAGTATGTTTAAAGTCCTTTCATAAAACTAATATCCAAGACTTGTTCTTCACAAATGTTACTTCTCCAAGTTAATTCCAACACAACAGTTATGGATCATGCAAAAGTGGCTCTAATCTAGAAGAGACTATCATGCTCTATGCTGGACACATAGGTATCAGGCTAGCTACTTTATATACTACTACATTCACAACGATGTTTGGGAGACAGATCACAATAAGTATCTTTTCTAAGAACATGAACAAGTTGCCACTCTACGCTGTGCATCAATTCAGCGACTGATTTTTGGACCGCTCTCAGCTGGCTTGTTAAGTTCTTTCACAAGTTAAAATAACCTTTTGATGTCATTATAAGAAAGGTTTACGGCATTCAGCTCGTCCACAGCATAAATATAAAAGATAATTCTCAAATTTAAATTTAAAGCCTCAAAAACATGTGACGAAGAATTTCGTAACGTTCGAGTTACGAAATGTCTACCGATAATTAAAAGGATTAAATGCGGCACTGTAACCTGAGCTCTTTCCTAGAAAAACAGTGACACAGTTTTTCGCTAAAAGAATTCAATAAGTAATTAGGAGACAACATTGAAGCGCTGAGTAAAAAGCTTATACATACGATTTTTTTCTCTAAGCCAAAAAATAATATTAGGTACAAAATAATATTAGGTAACTTGAATAGAATTTGGCGACATTTTACCTTTGGCGACATTTGATAAATTTATACTTGTAAGACAATTTTTGATGTTCATAAAGCTTACCTCTTCCTTCTTGCCACGCAACTCCTGTTGTAGGTGCTTCTGATTCTCAACCGAGGTAACAAGCTCCAGTTCGACTTGCTTTAAGCTCTTCTCTGCGTTTTCTCGTGCCGCCCGCTCAGACGACAGCTCGCAATCTCGAGCCAGAGCTTCTGCGAGTTTGGTCTCGATTGCCGTATAAGATTCCTCTAACAAGTTCATCTGAAAATATGAAAGAATTAGTATATACTGTCTCTACTAATTCGTGTAAAGTTATAATATTTTAGGCCGGTTGCAAGCATACAGAATACGTTGCTGAAATTAAACTCGATCCCGGTACTGAAGTGGTTGCTAAAGGTAATATAATTATTCAAAAGGTCGCTTTACCTTCTGGTTTAAAAATAAAAAACAAAAGTGAGAGGATAAAATGCAGAACAATCACACATAAAATTGATTTCAACCTTTATGTTAAGACATTTGACAGTAACTCCAGTGGAAGATGAGTCCCATTTTTTATTTAAAAATTTTCTTTACTTCAGCCAGCAAGTCACTGAATCAGCCAGCAAGTCACTGAATCAGCCAGCAAGTCACTGAGTCAGCCAGCAAGTCACTGAATCAGCCATCAAGTCACTGAATCAGCCAGCAAGTCACTGAATCAGCCAGCAAGTCACTGAATCAGCCAGCGAGTGATGGTACCTCGCTGTTCCGTTGCCTGATCTCTTCTTGTAATAAAATTTCCATGAGTTCTTTTTCTTTAACGAGCACCTCGAGCGCCTGCACATTCTCCTTTAAAGCTGTAATCGTGCTCTCCTGTTCTGTGGCATCATGTCGAAGTTGCGTCACTTTAGCCTCGTAATCGCAAATCTAGGGCGTGGAATAAAAATTAGACATTTTATAGAAAAATACGTTACATTTAATATAATATTATTGTGACGTAATCACCAGAAAATTTTTGTTATTAATTATGCAAGGAGATCAATAGGCTTCCAGCTCCGAATCCAAGCAACTGAAGCTGAACGTCCATGATACACTCACAGTAACAAGTGCAGGACGTGTTCCGTTTCATGGCAAGGTAATAAGAACGATAGGCTAATTTTGTAGTCCTTTACACATTCGGAACCTTCAATGAGTTACACTCGCAAAATTTTTCGAAAATAACCTTGAATTGCTAGCAAAACTTCCTTTGTGAAGCAAATTATGCCATCAAGGCACAATAAAACGAAGTTGACAATAGACAACAAATTATGACTGTATTATGACTGGTTATCCTTATTGCAAAAGCTTCAATTCTGCTCATGCTGTTCTTGTTTGGATCCACTTGAAGGTCAGATAAGCGTTTTGTAGCAAAAATAAAAATAGTGAAGCTGTATAGAAGGAGCTAAGAAGCTGTATAATATTCTGAGATGCTTTTCTCAGCAATATACGTTAAAAACTACTGTTCTTTCTCACGCTCCTCTTCGCAACACTAAATAATAACTAATGCTTTACGCATAAGTTTAAATGTGCACAAAATAAACGAGAAGGAATGCATACTAGAAATGAGGGATTGAGTGCCAATAACGGAACGGTGCAAAGGGCTAAACACGATTTGAAACAAGTTTAATTTTATGAAAAATGAACGGAAATCATTGTTATGACTTAAGCAGATTCAAAGGTTTAAACCTCATTTATTTCATCTCAACAATCTTACGTTAAAATTTCGAGAAAATCGCAAGGAAAAAAACATATCTTCATGGTTTGCCCGTGCCTTAAGACTTCTCAGGAACTGTTGCTACGGCGCTCAATTGGATTTACAGAATTTAGTCATCGTTATCCAGTGAAAACGTCTTGCCGATTCTAAGGCAACCGCGCCGGGCCCATGGTCGGCGGATTCAAGTCTGATTCCCGGCCCCATTTTATTTTAATGCAAATGAGCAAACAACGATGAATTGAAAAATATTTTCAATAATTCAAATACTATATTTAAAGCAGTTCCTATAGTTTGAACGGGTAACCATGAAGTCAGCAGAAGGATTTGAAGTAAAGCATAAGCCTAACGTTGTAGATCAAATGAGAATTCTAATTCGAATTCCAGGTGATACTGATGAAGATGTTGAGTCAGCACTTACTTTGTCTTTAAGCTGCGATAGTTCCGTCTGGAGCGCTGATATTTGCTGCTTGTGATCCTGGGCCAGTGCGCCGTTGGAGGCAAGCAGGGACTTGTAGCGTTGACTGAGGGTCTCCACACAACGCGAGATGGAGGACGATGCAAGGACACCCTCTTCGTCTTCACCACCATGCAACTGAGAAGCAGTACGGAATTAATACTACAATCACCATAGCTGAACTCACACTACGTACATAAAAATCTATCTGTGACAAATCAAACAAATGTAAATAATCACTTTGAAAACAACTATTTGGTTTTCAGACAGTCAGACGGATCATATTGTCTGAAAATCCGAATGTCTTTTCAACTAATGTTGAAAAAATGCTGAAAAAATCTCAATGACAGTAGAAGCGCCTTTTACATAGTTCTAGGAACTTTGAGTGGCTAAAAATAATTTTTGTATTAATAATTAAGTTTTCGATACTGACTTGAGATTTTGACGCACATTTTCAGAACCCGATCCTATGGACATCTGTTATTCTGAGCAAATAATTAAAAAAATAAGGATCAAAGAGAAAATCTCTAACTAACCTCAAACTCGTAACAGGAAAGAATGTCCCGGCAATGCTCGAGCTGCTGCTTGTGCTCCTGACACGCTTCTTGCAAGCGAGTGCACTGAAGCTCGAGGTCGGCGATGAGAGCGTTCTTATGAACAACGCTGGCTTCGAGGTTGTCGCGCAGCATTGTTAGGTGCGCCACTTCCTCCTTCATGAGATCTTCCTGTGAAAGCTCGGCCGTATCACTGATACCACCGACGATAGCAGCACCCGCATCCCGCGTTGGAGATGTGATCTGTAAATGCATAAGCATAGATGAAGCTTCTATTCAAGTTGACGGTTGTATTTCTCCCGAGATTATTACGAATTTCACTTTCGACTGAAGAGTCTTGTTTAAATACTTTCATGATTAACACCAGGTTTTTCATTTCATTTACTACTTTATATCGATCAATGCTGTTGCAGCCAGAAATAGAACATAATATAGAAATTAAGAAATTAGAAAATTATTGACTTTATCTTAAAGTTATTTGTTGTAATATTCCACTGAATCTCTACAATTCATTAATATTTTAGCGTTTCTATCAGATACACGATAGTAAAATAGTCATTGACAAGCAATACTAATCACCGAGCAGAACGAAAGTCTCGCAGACTAAAAGAACAATAAGAAGCACAATGATTTTATGAACAAATAACTTTAAAGTAAGTACTCTGATCGAAAATTCAATCAAAACCTTCGATTCCAAAAAGAGGAATGTGCATCTCAACCATCTCCGTCTACCCAGCTTCCTGGCATGCTAGGCGGTCGGGCAGAGGGCACAGCCCTGGCTCTACCCTGTCATGCCAATCTCGGACTCAAACATGGCTTCCTACGCTGGCGTCAACTGCCAAAAGTTGGCTCTTCTCTTTCCGACTTTCTTCTTTACCGTTTTCATGCTGATTGACTCGATTCCAACCCAGGCCTTCACCCATGCTCAGTTTGAGCTATCATAACTTGTAGACCTTATGTGATCCTAGAGTAAAATGAACTAACAAGATCTACAGATCTGCTCTCTATCCACTTTTAATCTCCATACGTCATACTTTCAACTTGGCGCCAGGCTGCTCTGGTTCCCACAAATGCCTGCCCTCACAGATCCCTTGTCTTGTCTGCTATCTCCTTTTCATCCCCCATTTAAATGGTAACCGCTTATAATCAAGTGCACTGGAGCTGTCCGCATTACTCACTAAGGTTGTGACTGTAGCAGTGTAGCTGATCATCCAGGAGCAAAAATTCCTATTACCTTACCATCCGAAATTCACGGCTACGCGGTTAGCACGCTAACAGCCCTGAAGGTCGCGGGAGCGGCCTCATAGCTTCGCGCGGCAGGAATTGTCCTAGTCTGCGTTGTGCACCGACAACACTCAAAAATAATAATATGTGTTTAAAAATTACCTTTCAGAGACAACACTTCTAAAGAATTCAGTGTCTTTGATGTTACATATGTACAATGAATTTCTAATTTTATTTTCTTATATTAAAAAAATGATTTTAAATTTTGTTATAGAAATTTTGTAAATTTTCAAAATTATTCATTCTGTCAATTGATTTGTGCACTGTCTCTAACTTTACGCAAGTATGCAAAATTTCAGATCGAATGGACAGGTAGAAGTGTGTTAAATATCGATTATAAGATTTGTAGCAGACAAACAAACAAACAAGAAGTGAAGTTAAAGAGAAGTGTTGTAATAATAAAATAACATTACCATTTTTCTTGGGTCACGTCATCACTACTCTTTTAATGGTAGCTGTCTGCATTAACAACCTTTTTAGTCTCCCAACCATATATTGCCATCCGGGCAAGAGACCAAACAAGCATCCTCTCCATTATAGATTTATAGATGCTCGAGTTATCGTTTGGGAACATCAATGCCCACAACGTCCCATGCTTCACAACGTTCCATGCTTCACAAACGACTAGAGAGCCACGGCAAGATGGGTTATAGATGCCTACTTCACTAGCACTTCTCTAATATAATTCAGCACCGGCTGACCAGCTTCGGTCAGAACACCGCAGCTTGTTAGATTCCCACATACTCGTGAAGGAGCGGCAAGTCTATCCTAAATTACTAAGTACGAGGGTGAGATCTAATCCAGCGAGAACTTCTTTTCCAATTTTACCCACTCACCTGTTAACCTTCATTTTAGCGTTTGTTGGCATCAGCATTGTGAGATTTGATTTCGTTGTAGCTTTGAAATCTGAAATTACTAAGTATGAGGGTAAGATCTAATCCAGCGAGAACTTCTTTTCCAATTTTACCCACTCACCTGTTAACCTTCATTTTAGCGTTTGTTGGCATCAGTATTGTGAGATTTGATTTCGTTGTAGCTTTTTAGTTTGTGGTGTCTAATTTATATTTGATATTTTGGTAGCCCAATATTTATTTCTGACCTCTAAATTTTCGAGTGCAGCGCGTTTTCGTAGCTAGTTTACCGTCCCTCGAGTCGAAATCGATTTTCACGATGGCAAAATTTTAACGTTGTATACAACAATAATAAATTTGATGGTCAAGTTTTGGGAAGCTTGAAAATTTGAGTGAAATAAAGAAAATAATTAGTGTAAATCAGTTTTGTATCCTTGACGACCGACTAATTATTTTATGAAGATGTTTTTTAGGAGTCAGATCAAGCAGAAGAGTTTAACTCGTTGTGAACACCGGAATTGTAAACTGTCTGTGGTCAGGTACCTAGATCCTGCATAGCACTTCAAGATTCAACAAGTATCATTCAGATCAATAAAAACTAATGTATATTAATGTATTTGAAATATCTAACTGGAAATGAAAGCACCTGCAATTGCTGCAGTTGCAGGAGAAGACCACTTTTTTCATCCTGCAGGGCAGACACGGCGCACTGAGCTGCACCAAGTTGTTGCTGGGCCACTTCAAGTAAAGCTGAACTGGTTTTCTCGGCTGAAAAATCAAACCAAATAATTTAGTACAAAGCCACACGGTAATTTGGAAGATAACATAATATTGTTACAGTGAGTAAGCGACTTTAGCTATGATGTACAACAAAAATAAGCAATTGCAGCACTTGAATAAAATGCAATTAAATTCAAATTTGTCACAAATCAACTGAATATTTTTACTTCATAAGTAAGCTCACCGATTGCTCCCTCATTGTCTTCAATTGGCTGCTCTTTTTCATCAGCTTCTCTGCTCTTTAAGCTGGCTAATCTGCAAGCATTGAATTGTTTAACAGATAGAGACCTACGTAAGTAGTTCATTCTCACATATATGCATTTACTTAAATGTTTTAGTGGTTGTCTTAAAACAAATATTGAATTAAAAACATCCAACAAGCCAAAACATGTAAAAAAATTGTGTGGTCCTACAAGTAAACATTTTGTATTACCTATACAAATCACGATGCAGATTCATAGGAATAAACAGAACAGATCTACTGACAGTTTGTCAAAGATGCTTTAACTGCAATCTTCCTCACTTTTGCTCCAGGGAAGCAACCAGCCTCTGGAGCTCATCTCTTTCTCGCTGCAGAGTAGCAAGCTGCAGCTTGACGCCATCACTTTTGTCTCTAGCACTTCTAGCGCAGCTCGAACGAGGAGCCCGGGGGGTGATGGGCTAAAAAACAAAAAAAATAATGTATACTAGTAAAATAGTAGAAAATAACTGTAATAAGAATATTAGAGGCTGACAAGTTACGATTTTGGAGCCACAAATTGCACAGACCAAATTTTCATTCAAAGGAGTCCTTTAAAAAAAAAAGATGATACACTACCAGAGATAATAACACAAATACAAGTTCACAATGTTTGCAAATGCATCTCAAATGGCCTTTGTTTATTAATATTACATGTATATGCATGCCAATGTCAACAAATAAATTTTTCTATGGCCACCTATTTTCTACAAGAGACACATTTGTCAACACTAAATCAAATTAAATAAAGATATTGTATTTTTGATGCAATGCATAATAATCTGGAATAACTGCAATTAATTACCATGACAAAAAACCTTTCTTCATAAAAGATATTTCATGATGAAGGAACGAAAGCCATCCTTACCAAAGGCTACATGAGAAAGCTTACACTGAGAAAAACGCTCCTTTTAGATGATGAGCTCAAGTCAGAATTAGATGAGCAGTTGCTTAACGTGGACGAGTTGAGTATGCTGGATGAGGTCGTGGAAGTAGGAGATCTGTGACGAGGCTTAGACCGCGACCCGTGGGCAGAACGGCCAGGAGTTTTGATTTGAGGGATGTCCACGGATATGTAGGCATTTGGTGCTGGCAGATTCTGAGGCACCAAATTTTTCATAAGAAATGCGAGATAATGTAAGAAATATTGCCATACAACTAAAGGTGGAGTGTGTAAATGTTAATATTTTGAAGATCATTTCAATCAAATCTGCAGCTCACTGCTTCAATTAAACACATAACTGGCAACTAATAAGATATTAGTTAATAAATAGCATACGTTGATCTGAAATAATTCAGAAGAATATATATATATATATATATGAGTTTGATTGAAGACCAGAGCATGCTTCTTATTAATAATCTTCTTATTCGTCTTTTCAATGACTCGAACTAAGTTTCTAGCTGGCGAATAAGTTTCAATGAAACTAAGTTTCATTGAAAAGACGAATAAGAAGATTATTAATAAGAAGCATGCTCTGGTCTTCAATCAAACTTGCATAAAAGTTGCATGTTTCAATTCAAGTTTAATTTAGCTAGTAAAAAAATGGCATCATTTATAAAAATAAAAGTGGTCTAAGTTACCCCATTTTACGGTAATGACTAACCAATTGATAAAAAAGTACACAAATTTACAGTCATACTAAATATTTACAGTCCTCAAAATTACCTAAAATCTTCCTAAGACTTCCTCAAGTAATGTCTTAAAAATCAATCATATGAGCAAAACAGATAAAAAGTTATCAAAGATGTGTTAACTAAAGCTCCAGACTGACCTCCTTGTTTTCCTTCCATCTCTCACTTCTGTCTAGTGACAAAGCTACATTTTTTTCCAGTGGCTTGGGGTTGTAGGCAGTGGGCGGAGGTGCACAGCCTGTGAAAAAATTATTAAATTGATAAAGTACCAGGAAATTTCACCAACCAGAAAACTTTGTTGTCAAGGCAGATATACACTGAGAAGCATACCGTCAAATGGGGTAATAAGGGACAATTTGAACATTTTTCGTTAACAATTTCTTACTATTAAACATTTCAAAAACAAGTTTGAGCGCATTTTAGAGATCTTTGCAAAGGCTATATTCTGGCATCTCTGAAAAGATTCCATATGCTATTCACAATGTGCCAGAAGCAAAAAAGCAACCCAAATTACCCTTGGAAACTGGATAATTAAGGACACAGGACACTTGATATAAAATTTAATTTTAAAACGTTTGAAGCGCACAGAGTGTACTCATCTGTTACTAACAGGACTCCAAAGTCCTCTTCTTCCTGTTTAGATGATGTAGACAAAAAAATAAATGACATTTTCTGCAATTTATACCTGGTTTTTCCTTTATTAATATGATATTACCATACCCATGTACATGCCATTGGGCATTGACAATGACCTTGTCCACTGCAAGCTTCATATCAGCAGCCATATAGCATTTCTTCTGAATCTGTAAGCTTACAGGTCTAGGCTTGTAAATTGGCACCATTTAAATTGGGTCAAGTGAATTCACTATAACAAAAAAGATCATAAAAACGTACCTGAAACAGAAAGGACTATTCTATTGAAAACCATCATATTTTCTGGATAAATAAATCATAGTTTAGGATAATTACTTGTCATTCTATGTTGCCCAGTGCAAAATTCTATCAATGACATTCTATGCACAATTTTTGTAAGGGTAAATGATTCATTATTTTTTTGTTAAGTGAAATTTTTCACAGAGCTAGGCAAATGTAATCAGAATTCTTTCTTGATAATAGATTTTTTTTCTTTACCTGGAGCCTATGCTAACTGGAGTTCTACTGCAAATGCATTTTTAGGGGTGTCCCTTAATACCCTGTTGTGCAGAAATGGCTGCCATTTTGTTTTGGATTGAGGTACAAAAATTCTGTCAATGAAGTTTCAGAGTGGACACCTGTCTGCAGCTATATATGGCCCCACTAAGAAATCTTTATGAAGCTATTGCATGAGCACTGCATTCATCAGTTATCACCAGATTCACCACTAGCTCCACCATAAAAAAATAAATTTCCACCCATTTATGTAACTTTGAATGAATACTGCACTTGAACAATTCTTTTAACCCCTATTTAGCTCAATAGAATAAGATTCGCATCTGTTATTAACATGTTTCTTAAAAATACTCTCATGTAAAAGGAACAAATTTCAGTCAACCTCTGCACCATAGATGCAGAAAAAAAAACACAAAGCCTCATATGGTATCTACAACACGGGATCACATTCATTTAGGGAGCAATCCACATGAGTCCCTGGCAAGCATAATTTTTTTGAAAGGCAATATTTTTCACTACAGATCTTAGCTTAGCAGATGTACTTTTTTAAAATATCACGTTTTATCATTCTTTTCAGGGATTTTTTTCAGAGCTAGTGAATGTATGATTTCATGACTTCTCTTCACTACATAGATAGTAAAAATCTTGAAGTGTTGCAATATTTCAATTAATTTTGCTGCTATAACATTTTTACATTATGGTAGAGGACTGTTTCAATTTACCCCACCCAATGGCATCCATCCCATCCCTTATTACCCTGTTTGAACTTTTGAAGGCATGTCTAATTTTCCTGTTTTCAGTTAACTGGCCACAATCACATATTTGTTTGTTCAAAGCTCTGCTATGCATAATATAATGGAATGCAATCAATTTTATCAAATTTTTTGTGATAAACTTGCAATCACGCTATAAATCAATTAGGTACGTATCAATTTATCAATCAATTTAAAACTGCGATTAGAAGATTTAGAACTTAGCCAAATTCAGGAAAATAAAGTCATCTGGCATATTGAACACAGGCTAGATGATATGGGTATTGGGTAAATTGTCATCAAGCTCCTACACTGAGTGACACGGTGAGTGTTAATCTAGTACAGTGGTTCCCAAAGTGGGCGATATCAACCCCCTAGGGGTGGCGGAAAGATTTTGGGGGGCGGTAAGGAAGAAGAGGACGGCAGGGAGGCGGTAGGGGGAGCAGCAGTTCAAAGTCAGAAGTTCGAACGTTTGTTTGACGGTTTGTTCACAACACGTGCAGCACATGACTCCCAGCAATGGTTTTTTTCACCCAGATCTAATTTTTAACCTCTCCTAGGTTTACATCTCGGAAAAATTAACAGTTGGACTTGCGGCCGGCCTCAAAGCCAATTTCCAAATTCAATGATCAAGAAATATCTCTCAAACTAATGAATGTAACTCAATGAAACTTAGTACACCTACACGCTACATGTATTCATTAGGACCTAACAGTAATGTTTGGCTTGCAGAAATTTTTTAATTTTGCCTTCATTTGCAAGTTATATGGCACAATACAGGCCAAAATTCACAGTGATCAAGGAATTTCTTCACTGAACAGATTTGAACAAAATTTTGAATTTACAGTCCAAACTACCAAGCGGTAATGTTTAGCTTGCAAAATTTTTTTTTTCAATTTTGATTTCGTTTGCAATTTTTTTTTCATTTCACATTCATTCATGATTTAAACAGCAATATGTGCTTAAATTTGCAGTAATCAAGAAATTTCTTCCAAACTAGATTGGAACAAAACTTAGTAGGGTAAACGCGGTATATTCCGACATTGTGGGTAATTCCGACACGGTGACACCTCTCTAGTTTTTCCTTTATATTAAGCTTTGTCTTAGTTCCACGCATTCGTTGATGGTTGAAATAGTGACGTCATACCATTGCGCGCCAAACTATTGCCAAAACACTAGGTCTGCGCCGTCTGGCAGGAAAATGTTGAGATCCAAAGAGAGACAATGCATGCCACGTGGTGAGATCATCTAAAAATGTGTCAAATTTGACAGTTGACCTTGCTCTACCAAACAATGATAAACTGTTAGTGTAGAAAGAATATTATGGTTTGAGACTTAAATAAGCCTGTGAATATATTAGGAATCCTTTAAGTATACTTGTATTTGCTGATTTCAAGTCATAAATAAATTAATAGATGATAAAGTGAAAAACAGGTATAGACACATAGAAACTAATTCCGACACAACTTGAATTGGACACACACAGCTCATTCCAAGTTGTGTGCAAAAATTAAAATTTTCTTAATTTAAAGCTTAATAGCTTAATTAAAAGCCTAATTAAGTAGTGTTCAATATTCAATAGTGTTCTAATTCGAAGCAGTGTTGTATTCCAATACAGCTCACACAGCGATCGGAATTCAAACACAAGGACGTCAGAATTACGTATTAGTAGAGTTTGAAGCGCAGCCAGAATTCGTCTCACAACGTGCCAAATTTAGTCACACACAGTGTCGGAATATAGGGATTTGGTAGGTTTGCAGTCTAAAGGCTTTTAAATAAACATGGCAACATTTTGTGATGTTTCATTGTTGCTGGTGCGTAGTGCAGTGTTTTGAGAGTCACGTAAAGCAAACAGAACTCAAGTAACGCATACGGTTATTTTTTTATAGTTTTTCATTTCGATGATGTGTCCTTAATGTGTCAAAATGTACTGCGTTTACCCTATTTAAATATTTAAATAACCTAACCTCAGCAACAGTGATGTTTAGCTCATTACAATTTTTTCAATTTTGCCTTCATTAGTGAGTTATACGGCTATATGTAAACAGCTCTTGGTTAAACCAGCCGGTAGAAAAGCCTGTTGTTTCTCAAATATCTGTGTAACTCACAAACAAAAGCAAAATAAAAAAATTTTCACAAGCTAAATATTGCCATTGGGAGCATAGTGGCAAAGCAGAGTTTTTTAGACTCTCCCTCAAGTCAGCATTATCATACTTAAAAAATTGGCTTAAATCTTAAGTAAATGAGGAAATTATAAATGAACTGATTCTAAAAAAGCTCTGGTTTGCCACTATGGTTGGGAGGATAGGTATTTGTAGGGTAAACGCGGTATATTCCGACATATACCACGACAATAGTGACATCATACATTTGCGCATCAAACTACTGCCAAAACACTAGGTCTGGGCCATCTACTCGGGAAAATGCCGAGATCCAAAGAGACGGTGCATGCCACCCAATGAGATCATCGAAAAATGTGTCAAAGTTGACAGTTGACTTTGCTCTACCAAATAGTGATAAACTGTTTGTGTAGAAAGAATATTATGGTTTGAGACTTTTAAATACATCTGTGAATATATTAGGAATCCTTTATAAAAATTAAAATTTTCTTAATTAAAAGCTTAATAACTGTTAATTAAAAGCCTACTTAAGTAGTGCTCAATATTCAATAGTGTTCTAATTCAAAGCAGTGTCGTATTCCAATACAGCTCACACAGCGATCGGAATTCAAACACGTGGATCATAGTGGCAAACCAGAACTTTTTTAGAATTAGTTCATTTTTAATTTCCTCATTTACTCAAGATTTAAACAAATTTCTTAAGTATTATAATGCTGGTATCCAGGATACTTTACTCTCACTGGTCTACTTATAGGACTCAAAAATGAGCTTGAGGGAGAGTCTAAAAAACTCTCTGCTTTGCCACTATGACATCATTGACGTGGATGTCGGAATTACGTATTAGTACAATTTGAAGCACGGTCGGAATATGTCTCACGGTCTCACACTCTCACCACGTGCCGAAATCCGAATATAGTCACGCAGTGTTGGAATAGGTATAGGGATTTGGTAGGTTTGCATTCTAAAGGCTTTAAAATAAATATGGCAACATTTTGTGACGTTTCATTGTTGCTGGTGCGTCGTGCGGTGTTTTGAGAGACACGTAAAGCAAACAGAACTTGAGTAACGCATACAATTTTTTTATAGTTTTTTATTTCTCGATGCGCCCTT
Organism: Hyalella azteca; assembly: GCF_000764305.2. Taxonomy (NCBI): domain Eukaryota; kingdom Metazoa; phylum Arthropoda; class Malacostraca; order Amphipoda; family Hyalellidae; genus Hyalella; species Hyalella azteca. The sequence goes on along the minus strand of NW_025942063.1, from coordinate 303 downwards.
AATGTGTCAGAATATACCGCGTTTACCCTATACAAAGTTTTATTGAAATCTGTTCAGTACTTTAGTTTGGTTGTTAGGAATGTATATTCAAAATTTCATTCATAGCCTATCTGTTCAGTAGTTTGAAAGAAATTCTTTGATCACTGTCATTCACTGAGAATTTCAGCCTGTATTGCAATATTATGAATATAGGCCTAACTCACAAATAAAGGTGAAATTTCAAAAAAAATTCACAAGTTAAACATCACAGTTAGGTAGGTTCTGTTGAATACATGTTCAAAGTTTTATTGAGCTGCATGGTGG
>NW_025942062.1:0-3824 GCF_000764305.2 Hyalella azteca | reverse complement strand
CTCCTTGCCACTTGTCCCTCCTTGCCACTTGTCCCTCCTTGTCACTTGTTCCTCTTTGTCCCCTGTCCCTCCTTGACACTTGTCCCTCCTTGTCACTTGTCTCTCCTTGCCACTTGTCCCTCCTTGTCACTTGTCTCTCCTTTCCACTTGTCCCTCCTTGCCACTTGTCCCTCCTTGTCACTTGTTCCTCTTTGTCACCTGTCCCTCCTTGACACTTGTCTCTCCTTGTCACTTCGTCTCTTTGAGATGCTAACGCTGCTTCTTCCAAGCCAGCTTCAGCGGGCTGGACAATTGAGATCTACCGCCCCATGTGGGTGATGAACAATTTATCAAAATCTTTCGAAAACTGAGACCTTCCAACTCGTTGGTGATGTTCATCTTGACTTTCGGTGCGAGATAGCTAAAGAGCTGACGCACTAGTAAACCTGTGGCCACTAAACTAATTTACTTATTGAACGCACTTCTTATATAGGAATCGATGAAAAGCAGCTTAATCAAGCTAACTCCAGGTAATTAGCTTCGCACCCAAGCATCTTCGAGATTCTTTGTAGAAGCTTCAAAAATAGTTAATCAACGATACTTCCTCGGAGTTAGCCGTGTTATGGCAGAATGGATGTAACACAGCCAAGACTGAGCACGCAAATATCTCGAGCGTTGACTCAACTATTCCATATTGCTGCAATCTTCAGAACGCCATCATCGACAGTAAACAAATTTATTAACATCATCACAACGAATACATGCATCAAGCATGTGTAAGAATCAGAGCTGAAACATGCTTAGCGTGGAGCACTTCCTTATATAATTTGGTACACGACTGCATTTGCCATTGTCCTATTACATTAATATCTCGTGAACATTCTATATCTCCGTACCAACAGGTTGGAACTTGGAGATTGATATTTCAAATAAAACCTGCCTGCGTAAAAATCCTTCTTTTCCCTACTTGAGAGCACGTTGGCAGTAATTTGTTCCATATTACTGAGCAAAGGTTTCGAACCTTTAATTTTCATATTGCCAATATAGATAACTTTTGACGTCACAGAGAGGAACATTCCATGATAAAATACAATTTCTTACACGGACTGGTAAAATTTTGAGAAGCACAAATGCTTACTGACTTTCTATCATATTATAATAATCTGAACATGACCGTAAGCCAGTAGAAATTGCCTGCACTGTGATTGTGAAGCGTTTTGAAAGTAACTCTTTCTATATGAGGTGCTTATCACCATCAGTTATGTGCTGTTGATCAACGCCCAGGCTATGGGCAACTGCTTTCCATGCTGCAGTTGGCAATTCATATCGAATTTCATTGGTGTTCGTGATCATTTTCACTGCATAGTTAATGTATTAAAATGATTCAATAATAATGTATTAAAGCGATTCAATAATAATAAATGATTCATCACAGTACGTTCACAAATTGTAGATAGCAGCCAAAATTATAGTGATACTCTCGTGCGGTGACCAGCAACAATCGCATTTTGTAGGTAAGCAAAATTGAGACCGTGTCCTAGCGCTCGTAGCACTTGGCCGCAATCGTTTTGTTGCTTTGATATTTGCATATCAATTTTGAATTTAAGTTAGTTTCACCATAGAACACGTTTTTTAAGATGGAACAAATTTTTTTTGAAGAAAACGGAAATCTTGTATGAGATACTCTTTCATTTGTTGATACTGTAATTATTAGCGGTGAGCAAATGAAGTTGTTATAATCTTATAATATAAAGTCTCTGTGAAATTGCGTTTTCTATAAATCCTGAATCTTTTCTTAGTGAAAATTAGAGGTACTAATTAAGTAATCGTAAGAAATGAAATGGAAACTCCCAATATTTTCGATAAAAATGATATAAAAGGAAAAGAATCGGCGACAAAAAAGGAAAAGAATCGGCGACAGGCCACATCAGGCCTACACTTCAGCGCCGAGGTCACTATGTTATGTTATGTTATATTACATTTGAAGTTTGATGTATCATCCAAAATATTGGTTTTTGTTTCTATTCTTTGAATAAACATATTCAAAATATTGGTTTCACATTTTATCATCGTGCTATATTCGCACCAACAATCCCCTACACTCGTGGCTATCAATCCTACACGAGTGGAGTCAAGCGTCTTGGACAATTTTACGGCAGGTCTCTAAAATTTTCTCCGGTCTCCGCAATTTTACGGCCGGTCTCTAAAACTTTCTCCGGTCTCCACAATTTTACCGTCGGTCTCCAAAAAAATTACTCCCAAACTAACGAACGCAGCTCAATGTAACTTTGAACACGTATTTATCAGAACCTAACGGTGATGTTTAGCTCGTGAAATTTTTTTTACTCCTTTCTCGATTACTCCTTCGTTCGCGAGTTATCCGGCAAAATGTTACATCCACTGTTGAACGTACATTTTTATGAATAATTCGAACTTTTTTCGAATAATTCATGTGTAAATTTCTGTGTTTTACTTTGGCTTCACAATCTAAACTTCACCGTTAAGAGGTCAGGAATGTAAATTTGAAATTTTGATCACATCTGTTCATTAGTTTAAATGAAGTGTCTTGGTCACTGCGAATTTCGGCCCGTTTAACCGTATAACTCACGAATGAAGGTGAAATGTAAATACAGTAGCTTTCACGAGGTAAACATCTCCATTAGGTCCTAATGAATATGTGTATAGTTACATTATTACATAACATAACATAGTGATGTCGGCGCTGAAGAGTAGGCCTGATGTGGCCTGTCGCCGATTCTTGAACTTTTCGTGCCTTGTTCACATAAGATCTAAAATCGTGTCATTTGACCGGATCTTTTCATGACTGACGATAGTTTGAAGTAGCTACTAGACTTCCACCGGGTTTGTATGGTGCTAGACATTTCAAGTCTGAACAAATAATTTTCCATAGCTTTATCAAGTCTGTTCTTGAACGCGTTCATACCTGGAGCTCCAACGATGTAATCGGGGAGGCTGTTCCACATGTCGGTGACTCGAAACGTTGGCGCGTGGAAGATGTTGGCGCGTGGAAAGAAATGTTGGCGCGTGGAAAGTTACAGCGCAGTTTTTTTACATTAAACATTGAACTCTTTTCATCACTTTATGAGATGTTTCTTGGTCACCAAGTTCGGAGACCGGCCGTAAAATTGTCCGACAAGCCAAACGGATTAGGGATTACATTTTCTGACCCAGTGGTTAAAGTTCAGAGTGCCAAAGATTGGCTCAGAGAGGCGCGGGTTCTATCCCAGATCTGTGCGCCATGCAGTTACTGGTCAGAATCGGCAAGGAGGCCGGGTGGTTAAGCACAGCCGAACTGTAGCAGTGAGTTGCGAGTTCGAGACCGCAAAATGCTGTGAATGTTCTACGATGTTAAGAATCGGCGACACTCCTACGGCATAATAAACGCTGGAACCGCTATTACTGAATAAAAGTAAAAATAAATACTTTTAAAACTTTATGCGATAAGATCCATTATTGGGGAAAATGGTATTTACTGTAAAATTTTATGACAGACTTTAAACATCATCAAGATGCTGGGTGGCCCAGTGGTTACAGTTCGCTGTACCAAAATTGGAGCAGTGAGTTGTGGGTTCGATCCCAGCTACCTGCTACAGTTCTGGCCGAGCAGTTAAGCCCAGTAAATTGGGAGCAACGAGTTGCGTGTTCGAGACCCGCAACAAGCTGTGAATGATGAAGTAATGAACCATCGCTAGTGACGGGGTAATGAATAAACGCCATTGACGGGAGGTAAGGGAGGTAATGAACCAACGCTAGTGACGGGTGGTGAGGGAGGTAATGAACCAACGCTAGTGACGGGAGGTGAGGGAGGTAATGAACCAACGCTA
>NW_025942061.1:0-1005 GCF_000764305.2 Hyalella azteca | reverse complement strand
TAGTTAGTAGGAACGCTTGTGTCCGATTGATGCGGTTGGTTCATTCGCAACTCCTCATATACCCTGACGCAGACGTGACAAAGATCATTGTTATCAAGATCATTGTTATCAAGATCATTGTTATCTTGAGCAACATCGCCTACGCCCCAAAAGTCAGACGTATTCGTTGTACAGCTCAATTGTCTTGCACAGAATTTTTTTGTTTCAAGTTTCATTTCATAGGAGAATTTGAATGAGAAAACCGAAGTGTAATTGTATCTGAATTTGTGGGTTGTGTGAGATGTAGATTGGATTTAAGCTGCAATGAAGTTGTCTTTCATATTTTGAAGTTGTCTTTCAAAGGTTGAATTGTTATCGTACATTTTCAGGCATGAATTCAGATGTTATGACGACCTAACGCAAGACAATTACAGCTCAATTGTCTTGCTTTTTCAATCACGTGCGTGGCCTGCGGCTGCCGCTTACATTTTCACGGTCAATAGCTGCGCTCCTGTTACCAAGCGGAGGCGTCGCTATAGAAATACATACGCCTGGCGAGTCGTACTCAGTCGCAATAAACTTATGTGCTGTAGGGAAAGAAAAATTTTGTATATGAATTTATCACAAACACAGTGTTAACGGCTGGAATATTTGCATTACAATAAATTATTGTAATTTATTGCAGTGGTTATTGTGTATTGTATTGCAGGGTGGCCCAGTGGTTAAAGTTCAGAGTACCAAGATTGGCGCAGAGAGGCGCGGGTTCGATCCCAGCTCTGTGCGCCAGTTTCTGGTCAGAATCGGCAAGGAGGCCGGGCGGTTAAGCACAGCAGAATTATAGCAGTGTGTTGCGAGTTCGAGACCGCAAAATGCTGTGAATGTTCTGCGATGTTAAGAATCGGCGACAGGCCTACGGCCTAATAAACGCTGAAACCGCTATTGCACTTTAATATGTTCTACATCTGTTTATTAATAATCAATTATGTTTCTACTCTTTGAATTATTCTGTGTTAAGTTCTGTCCAGA
>NW_025942060.1:1983-44658 GCF_000764305.2 Hyalella azteca | reverse complement strand
TCTGATCGATGGCTGCTGTGATGCTAACATGACGGAAAATATACCTTCTGATGGTAGCTGTGATGCTAAACATGACGGAAAATATACCTTCTGATGGTAGCTGTCATGCCAAACATGACGGAGAATATACCTTCTGATGGTAGCTGTCATGCCAAACATGACGGAGAATACACCATTTGATGGTAGCTGTCATGCCAAACATGGCGGAGAATATACCTTCTGATGGCTGCTGAGCTGCTAAACCTTACGGAAAATATACCTTCTAATGATGAAGATGTTTAGCCATGATGCTAAACATGACGGAAAATATACCTTCTGATGGCTGCTGTGATGCTAAACATCGCCTAAAAGAGGCATTCTAATGGGCTCCAATGATAAACTTTTTCGAAAATAAATGTTTCAACGATATCAGATGACACAAAAAATGTATAAATATTCAAGCCTCAAAAATTCATATTCAGATCATTTATTACATTATATCGATATACAGATTTATATTCATGGCGAGATTTCAATAAATTTTTCGTTAGGAAAAAAGGAAGAAATGAGTATATTGTGAATAAATTTTGAAAAAATAAATATATTTGGAAGAAATTAGTATACTTTATTGATAACTTGTCTTAACTAATAATACGCAACCTGAACTATGCTGATGTTTTGTCGATAAATGTTAACTCTCGTGTTTAGGCAAATTTCTAATGTATCCATTATATTTTAATAAACGTAATATTTCAATATTACGTTTACCGTAATATTTTAATATTACTTTAACAATTTTAAAATAATAATTTACCATTGAAAGTCATTAACCCGTCTAACTGCTCATGAATTTCTATTATGACTTACAGGTCGCATAATTTTTATCGCAATTTTTTAAGTACAACAGGATTTAACTGAAATTTTTAAAATCGCAAAATAAACAGGAATTCATTCAACGTTTTCTCTCATTAACATTTCTTCATCGTTTTTTAATCGTTTTTTAATGTTGTGGTACATTCCTTCCTTGCCAGTAATTCGAAAGGACCAAAAATATTTCTGGCAAAATGTTCTGCGAATTAACGGATTAAATTATCTTTGCTCCTTAATTCATGTAGAAAGTATTTTTGTAACGAAAAAATTAATTTCTGCTCTTAATTTCATTCATTTTTTGAGTGAAGAAATTAGTGTTTTTTTTATCTTAAAAATTGAGTTTACAGCGAAAGCCAGCCTGATGATTTTAAAGTTATAGAAATTCTTGCAGCGCCACGTGGGGATTAAAGCCGCTCAATTAAGCTGATTTTCTAAAATTTTATAACGCAGAAAGATTTAATTAGTAGCCCATAATTAGGCCGATAAATAACGAGGGCTCTAAACACAACACAAATTTGATAATCTAAGAGGTAATCAGATCTTCTCTTGATTGTTGGTTTATAATCACAACAAAGTTTTCAGCTTTTGAATCCGCAAGGGAGAGCAATTTGATGCTGAAGTCATCAACTCAATGGCAGAAAATATGTCTTTGTTGTACACGAGTTCATCCATATAATGTTAACTTTTAATGTTAACTTCTGCGGTTAATCCGATAATTTTATAAATAACATAGATGCGCCCTTGTCTTCCAGAACCTCGAGTAAATCATTCCAAATCATAAACATCATCTTAGATCAAACATGTCAATTCTGATGTTTGTGTGAATTTTCAGGCGATTACTCTAATGAAAGAAAAAATCAAGTAACCAATCATTCCAAATCATAAACATCATCTTAGACCAAACATGTTGATTAAGATGTTTGTGTAAGTTTTCAGGTGATTTACTCTAATGGAGGAAAAAATCAAGTAACCAATCATTCCAAATCATAAACATTATCTTAAATCATACGTGTTAATTCTGATGTTTGTGTGAATTTTCAGGCGATTACTCTAATGGAGGGAAAAATCAAGTAACCAATNAATGTTCACTTGGTACCGGTGCCTGCTGGGCCTAGCATTTTGCTGCTATTTTCCATGCCATGCGATTTTATTACGTGTCGCGTGTGGCCCTTAGGCGAAGTATGGCTGGGCTGTGGGCTGCGTTTGTGGTGAGACATGGATGTTGTGGATGTTGTGGATGTTGTAAGAAAGGTTTAGCGCTGTACAGTTGCCGAGACAATGATGTTGTAAGAGAAATTTAGCGCTGTAGAGTTGCTGAGACATTGATGTTGTGGATGTTGTAATAGAAGTTTAGCGCTGTAGAGTTGCCGAGACATTGATGGGTTGATGTTGCAAGAGAGGTTCAGTGTAGTAGAGTTGCCGAGACATTGATGCTGTGGATGTTGCAAGAGATTAAGTGGTGTAGAGTTGTCGAGTTCAGGCAACGGTGCTGAGATCGATGCTGCTGGCGTAAGAGTGCTTGGAATATAAAATTCTGTGGGTTGAGCTCATAATTTCTAACGGAAAGGAGGCGTTTTCAGACATTGATTTTGTTAGTTTTTTGTATGGAATTCCTCATACGAATGAAGAATTGTTCTGAATTTATGCTTGGTTATCATTGGAGTTGAGCAAATTTTCAAATTTTCTGCAAAGGGTCTCGATCTTGGCAGCAAGTGAATCAAGCAAATCTTCAGAGAATTTTTCACAAGCATGTATCTACTCTATTTAGGACGTTAAATAAAATTATTGAGCGGCATAAATACTTGCGGTGGCCTTGAATAACATAACACTAATTCAAGTAAAAATACGATAGTTTCTAATCGTCAACATATATTTGATAGTAGATTTCCCGTTGAACAGGAGTGAATTTTTTAAAAACAATTAATAATAGTTGCATGCAGGAGTGGATTAAATTTTCTCACATGAAAACCCATTGAAGAATTCTATCCTGGCTTAATTAAATTTCGCTCCAGTCACTTCTTTCTTCATTTCTTATAAATTGCGAGCAAGCATTGGTCGCAGGATTTTTCTTATTCAATGTCAAGCTTATTTTCATTGGAAATTCTTCCACTCTCAATTAATTCAGAATGTTTTTCCTCGTGTCGAATGTTTTTGCCAATTTTTAAAACGCGACCGAGAGAAAGGAAATGCAGATAACTATTGGCTTGGAAATTTTGAAATTTGTTCGTTGAATGAAAAGTGCTGAGCGGAGATTCAAAATGTGATTTTGTTTTTAAATCTTTCTGGAGAGGGAATAGCTAAAAAAATCTTCAATTATATACAAGACTTGTCCCAGTGAAATTATTAGAAGTTCCCTGCTGAGTTCCATGCTCTTAATGAAAAAATTCAGCTTGACATTAGAAATAAAATATATTATAAAATATATTAGAAAATCCGTGTATGCTCTTAAATTCTACCGTTCTTTCGCCTTTTGAAAAATCCAGCGTGTCAGCGGGACTTAGCATTTAAATGAAGTGCGATGCGTCAGTTGTTCAGCTGTAATAAAACAGCGGAGGAAAATCTTTGCCAAGTAGTCATGCTAATTTCAGACCTACGGTGCGTGCGTATACTGGCATTGTTCGGCCAGCGTATTGTGGCATCACTGAGAACATCTTCTGACTGGAATGTGATGAATTGGACATCCAGTGCATCCCTGGATATATTGTTATGTCAATGTTGTGACATCGTTGAAAAAATTGTTTGACTGGAATGTAATGTTTTGGGCATCCAGTGCATGCCTGGATATAATGTTATGCCAATGTTGTGGCATCGTTGAGAAAATTGTTTGACTGGAATGTAATGTTTTGGGCATCCAGTGTATGTCCTGACAATAATGTTATACCAATGTTGTGGCATCGTCAAGAAAATCTTCTGTCTGAAATGTGATGTGTATGACATCCGGTGTATGTTTTGACAATAATGTGATACTAATACTGAGGCATCATTGAGAAAATATTTTGACTGGAATGTAATTTTTTGGGCATCCAGTGCAAGTCTTCACACTATTTTCAAGTAGATGCATGTAACTGAGCAGGTACCTTAGCACAGAGGAATTGTTGGGATATTAACGATTGTTAAAAAAGTAACGATTGAGGGATTGTTCTTAAATTTTTGAAATGAAATTCAATGGTTTGAAGTACATTTAATTGTATTTAATTTAATTCCGAGGAGAATCAATATTCTCACAAATGTTCATGCTCCGAAATACCTATTTCTTTGCTGTTTCACAATGATCCGCATTGCTGATGGAATGCTCATTCAATAGTGGTATATATTATCAAACTGACTCCTGCTGTCAGTTTGATACGAAAACAAAATTTCGCGATTCTCTTTGAAGCTAAGAATCCATTTCGATTCTCTTTGCAGCTTTTCATCCATTGCAGCTAAGGATCCATTCATCATGCAAACGTGTTCATTTTGATAACCTTCTCAATACTCGGAGGCCTTAATAATTGAACTTTTAATATTCATCAGCATCCAAAACCATGAAAATGATTAGTTTTTTTCTTGGTTTTCGTATCATGAAATAAATTTTTTTAACTCAATTTAATTAATAACCATGCAAGATTATATAAAAAATGAGTTTTTTATTTCAAATAGTCTCCTCCGAAAATGCAATGGCAGGTTAAGAGAAAAGCAATTCTCTGTTTGCATTCGCATAGGCTAAGATGAGAGACCATTCTGCCCCTGGAAATGGTGAAGCTCAGATGCCGAACATTTACTTGCATGCATTATTAGCAGGCAAAGTAAGTCTGGACATTTATTCGGGCTTTACAAGCGGGTGAACAGGAGGGTGCAATTTGCTCGAGGGATGTATCGTTGTTCCTAGTAGGAGTCTTGAATATATTTGCTTATTTTTTTCAATAAATTTATGAGTATAGTAGGGTAACATGGGGCAGCGAGCCCACTGCGGGTCACGGGCCCATAGCGGGTTTCTCGCTAAGTATGGCAGATATTGGTCCGTGTTCTCTACCGCCGGTCGACAGTTTCACTGGGATGAAGTGTACGGATTTACGTTTTGCTAAATGTTTGCGTTTGTGTTCTGTGGGTACAATAATGGTATTCTGTGGGTACAATAATGGTATTCGTGGGTACAATAATGGTGTTCTGTGGGTACAATAATGGTGTTCTGCGGGCACGATAATGGTGTTCAGTGGGTATTATTTTGGTCTCGAGTGCAAAAAATAATTTAGGTGATGCACTAAATTTGATAAATGTGAAGGCAATAGAATTGAATTGTTCCCAAAACCTCGGTAGTGCATTAATTTACTAGCCAACGTTATTCATCACCCGTTTAATATTCTTAAGGAAAGCTCTCATATATTAAAAAATACCAAGTCGCTCAGATCTAACTGCAGAAAACTATTAAATGGGTAATGTGATGCTACAATGCGTGAAAAATAACCTCATTCATAAAAAGACGCGTTGCTATGACAACAAAATGGGAATGAGGCTCATAAGAGGTTTTTATTCTCAACGAAGATAAAGTTAATAAGTATATACGTAAGCACATATACATGTAAAATAAAATACAACTGAAATTTTGATATAAAATAAATTAACCCCAAAATGTAAAGAAATATCATTAAGTAAATAAATTAAGTATCAAAGTGCGTTCTCTGTTAATTTTAGTTGTGGTCCCAAAGAATTTGAATACGGTCATGCATTTTAATTTATCAAAAAAAAATTCAGACCGGCACGTGCGTATAAAAGTTTCCAGCTCGAGGTCACGTGAAGAAGAGTTTGCCCCAAAATATAAATAAATATCATTAAGTAAGTAAATTGAGTATCAAAGTGCGTTCTCTGTTAATTTTAGTTGTGGTCCCAAAGAATTTAAATACGGTCATGCATTTTAATTTATCAAAAAAAAATTCAGACCGGCACGTGTGTATAAAAGTTTCCAGCTCGAGGTCACGTGAAGAGGAGTTTGCACTAAAATTTTCTAATATAAACTAGGTTAAAAATACGATTTTTATAAAGAAGATGAAAAGAATTTCTTCATTGCTTTTAAAGATGAAAGCTGAGAGACGAGCCCCTGTTTTTCTTAGGATTAAGTTGCCGCTTTATCATCAATGCTATGTTGTGTGTTTATCAAAATTCATAACTCTTCCATTTAATTACGTGCTCAAAGTTAAAATACTGTAAACAGGGAATTGTTTATTATCAGATATCACAAAAAAAATCAGAAAATCAGAAAAACTGCCAAGAAATTATAATATGAGCATATATGAAGTAATTTGCATTTTAATTTTATAAGTTATACTGAAAAAATACAACTTTGTTGTAAATAATTACCTTTTCATCGACTGATTTCAGTAGCCTTATGAAGCACTGGAAAAAAATTATTATAAAGTGTGCTTATTGATGCAAAATTCTTAATCAAATTTTTCTTACTAATTAATACTATCAAAGTAGGAAGTTTGATTGTATTGACTCACGCCTTAATTGTAAAATGTACAAATAGAAGATTTTTTTTTTCATTCCCGGCTCATACATTGACTAAAATTTTGTTTAAATTTATTCGTGGTGCATATTATTGTGCGTAATTGTTTAATGCTAAGACTATTAGTGAGTTGCCGTCAGCTGTATGTATTATACGGTCCAATAACAAGCGTATTGATTATAGTTTTGAATAGGTATTTAACTTTTTATTTACGAAACAGGAGAGAACTGTCAATTCAGATATATAAATTAATTTTTTTCATAAATATGGACGAATATATAAAGTTACCAAAAATTTGTGAAAAATAATAAGACAGTGAGCATATATATATGCAATAGATTTGAGCTGTTAGTTCATTTGAGGAAAACTAGATAAATAAATAATTTAACTAATTGCAAAAGAATAGGAATTCAGTACACAAACTTTTAGATAATAAATGTACAGGTTTTCTTAAGGCCATTGTTCCGCGTCAAAACTTGACTGTAGTTCAAGCGTAATTTTTCAGGGCATTTCCAAAATTTCATCAAATCCTTTTGTTTAAATTTTCATCAAATTTGGTGAGTGTCGAAGCTTACCTTATAGTTTGTCAATCATTAGAATTAAGATATAAAATTCTATTAAATTGAACTCAGATATATATTAAGCGCAATATTTCTGTGAGTTAGTTCTCGTTTGTACTTTATTTCATTTTTGTGGTTAAAAAGATATGAATTTGTCTGTATGAAATCTTTATTGAAATGCTCGTAAACAATTATTAAATTGATTGAGAAAAGTTCATAATTTTCATGTGCGAAAACAATATATTCCAGCAAACGTCTAATAAATGAAACAGAAGATCAACTCTTTAGAATATAGTGTAAGTTCATGGCTTCACATTTTTTTCTGATTTCCGTTGATAAATCATTTTACAAGCGAAAATTTCCCGACAGGTGATCTGTGGTTTCACCGATGGAAAAAAAACCGCACTCAAAGCGAAATATTTAAGGGAGAACTGTTGTTAATGAGAGCCAGGGCGATGTCAATAACATTTAATTGCAAAACAATAACATTTAAGAGCAAAACAATATCACTTAATCGCAAAACAATAACATTTAAGAACAAAAGTTTGGCGACCTACACAGATTGGTGGCGGTAAAGTTGCTGAGACTAACTTTTGTACATTTTGCGGGGGAACGTTCCTTGATTGTTGCTAGTGGATCTAATGCATTCATTAATCGAAATCATTTTGAATTTTTTCTCGTTATAAATTCTGAAAAAATTGAATAGATGGGCATTATTTGCTGTTATTTACTTATAAAATTATAAATAGTTTTATTCGGATTCGATGGTTCCTCGAAAATTGTGTCTGTTCAGCAAATCAAATTCATCACGAAATCAATATGCACAAGAAATAATTAAAAGGGGTGATAAATCCCCTTTATAATTTCGAGTGACGGTTGATTTTTAGTCCGATTTTCACCGGTCACGACTGAGTTTTCTTCCGAGTTTCACCAGTCATGACTGATTTTTATTCCGAGTTCCACCAGTCATGACTGATTTTTATTCCGAGTTTCACCAGTCACGACTGATTTTTATTCAGAGTCTCACCAGTCACGACAGATTTTAAACGCACTTAATTTTATGCCGTCGGGTCTTGCAAATCGAAATTTTTTCTGTCATCAGAGGCTCGACAAATTCCAGCCCACAAAAACTTCCTCACTTGCCTGCAATTTTGGCGTGACGCTTGGACTTATTTCCCGCCCTTCCTCACCGTGAGCTCTACAAAGCTCCCACTAAATTGCCTTTTATTAATATCAGCTCAGGGGGAGACTGCGCTGTAATTTTGCAGTCTCGTCAAATGTTCACACTCGTGAAATAATTATATTTTTTTTATTCGTCGGCCCATTAGTGAGATTATTAAAATTAACTTAAGAATTTTTCTTTGCACGGAAACAATCGAATTCATTAATTTAAACTTATAATGCGTTAGTGTCGAAATACTTGGTAAGCACTGAATTTTATTGATGTGCAGAAACCGCATCACGAACTCAATCTCAATTAAGAATTTTAGATTTGCTAGTTTGGCTTCAGGAGTTGTTTTTAAATTAATAACAGTTCGAAAAAACAATCTTCACTCACAGCATTCACGGTTGAGTTACTGGTTAACTTTCATTTTTTCCTATGAAAAAAAATAATTGATGACGTTCACGCCAACGACTTCAGTATATTTTAATTACGAAGCTTTGAAGATCTTTCCTGTCTTCAATAGACTCGTGGGTAAAAATTTATCGCATTGAAAAAAAAAATCTGGAAAGCCTGGAAGACTAAATGGACCCACAGTGTTTATAATAAGGTTGCGAAAAAAATTGACAGCGTTGAAAATTTATGTCCATTAATAGGTCCATGAACATAGAAATTTAAATTGTTTTTCACATAACAAAGATAGTTTTAAGCCATGTTAAAAATATTTTATTCAACAGTTATATTTGACATATCTAATATCGAACTAATCTACATTACTTTTCGGGATAACTTAAACATGCTTGCAATTAAAAATTTATAAGTCATATTAATTGAAACCTAATGCTGAACTGCTTGCATTTTTTATATATATTTTGTACTGTCATGCGTGGAGGCGCAGGGTTGAATGAGTCGGATAGGCATGTAGATTGCCAGTACGGTGTCTACCGGCGCGATTCTCATCAACTGTGGTATAAAATTGCTTGACATCATTTCGGCGAAAGCCGATCTCCCAGACGCAAAATATTGTTAACAAATTTGAACGGATCGCTCAGGTACTGAAACCGTATCATTAACATATGTACCTCTAATATGAACGGATTTTATGGAAAGCTTTTAATAACGTGCTCAGGTTGGAAATTTTATGGATATAATTTCAAAAGCTCCAAACAACGTATCCTGGCAGATGCTGCGTTGGAACACAGTAATAATAAATAATAAGTCGTCTTACTGCAACCAACGAAACTAATTGTAGGATATTGCTTGTACTTAATTAGCTAATTGATTCGCAGAGTGTCAACTTTAAGTTAAATATGAATATAAGATACTTCTGATTCAGGTTTGGAAGATGACAAATAAGCTAATAATTAGGGGTTCTCTTTAATTTTACAAATATGTTTATAATTACAAAAGTTTTGTTGACAGTGAAACATGCATGGCTTGATACCAAGGAACCATAGCATAAATTCTGCCTGGCAATCAGGGAGTATTGCGATATACCAACATTTTTAAAAACATAAAAATTGTTTTTAAATATAATAAAAATGATAGTGAAAAATTTTCCTTAGGATATTAATTAGGAAACTGTAAACGGTTAGCGGTTAGGTTAGGCCGAATTCCTAATTTCGAATTAGGAATTCGGCCAAAACGTTAACCGAATCCAAAATTTGATTCTCATACGAAATGAGTCTATGAAATTTTTTAATTACGCACGCTCCTGGCCATTGAGTCCCGAAGTTTTGGCTGGAAGTTGTTAATTTCCGCTAAATATTCAAAATATGCTTCGGTACCGGTTTTAAAATTTCTCATCATGTTTTCATTGAAACATATAATTCCCGAGGATATTTTATTGTCTTTTAAATACCTCTTGATTCTGTGTTAAAGAGATTCTAATAATCCTTGCAAATCGTTGAGCGTCGGTGATTGTGAGCCGCATAGAATGTCAAGAGTTGTCGTTCAATTGTTGCTAGGTGGAGTGGATGTGACAACGCTGGAAGGTTTAATTTAGTTGAGTGTCGGAGGACGTCAAGCTGCGTTCTCCATCTAAGTTGATACTTGAAGACGTCCTTCCTCCAATTTGAGAGAGTAGCGTCACTTCCAGGAGCGTGATGTGCATGAATCAACGTATCAGAAACACTCGATCCTTAACTGCATTTTGTAATTACACCCGGAGTGGCCGAGTGGTTATAATCACCAAGATTGGAGCAGCGAGTAGTGAGTTCGAAACCTGAATCCGTATAGAATCATACACAGGTAAAAATTGCCTAATCAAAGCTGACACCATTTATTATTATATTATTGTCATCATTGTTGGCGTTGAGCTACGCCAAAGCTGACCTTAACAATCGCGGGTGGGATGGAAATGTCTATCACCTTCAACATTCAACACTGACCATCAATAACACATCGTTTAACAGAAACTAGTTCCTGAAGACACATCAACAACATATTTTTCTCTGACTTAGACATCGTGTAAGTCGCACAAATATTTGTGTTTGTATGCTGGAAGGTTTTGCCTCCTCTGCTACCTAGACGGGAAGTATTTCACCCCCTAGACGGTAATTTCACCCCCTGTCACCCCCTTTCGGGGGTGAAATACCGCTTCGGCTATGAATTCGAAGAGCAGCCTCTGGGCATCTAGCAAACTCGGCATGGCTAGACTCGGCCAACCCTTGTCAAACTCTCGGGCGACCATAAAGTTTTAAAAGTGATATTGACCAGAAGCTTATTTCGATTGGGTAGCCAAACATACCCCGAACAACTTTAAGCCGCGAGTAGCCGAAGACTACCCAAACATAATTTAAGGTATGCTTAAGACTCTGCGACAGAGTCGCTATAGTTGGGCTAATGTTATTCTGGGTCTGCTTGACCACTCGATCGCAATCAGCGACTAGTCAGAGTTAGTTGCGAGTTACTAGTCAGAGTCGCCTAGTTACTAGTCAGAGTCGCCTTGCCGACTTTATAGTCTCCTTAGAGAGTGGCAAAAATGGGCTTGGCCAATTCTACTAAGCCTGTAAACTGCCCAGAGGCTGCCCTTCAAGCCCACAACGGAAGGCAGTGGGCAGAAGCCTTCCGGAGGTTCATGGGCGAGCTTGTCTGCACCTGCATAACTAAATATATGCTAGAATCCATTCGGTGTGTGGATACGTACGTGTTTGTTTTGTTAATCGTCAGCATTCGTTCTCGACTGCTAGAATTTACGATTTAAACAATCCCACGAACTTCATATATGGATTTATTTTTAATACTATGATATAAGGGAAAGTCGGCGCGTCGTTCTTTCACCGGACATCACTTGAGCTGAGTGTAATTTAATATCTTATTAAATCTTCACTATTTACCGATGTCGATTACTCTGCTACACTGGGTATGTAGACAATAGTATGTTCTCTATATGGGAGTAAATGCTAACCAATAAGGTTGCATAGAAGTGAAATCTCTTTGTCTTTTTCTGATTTTGCGTTTGCGCGAATGTGTTTTCCTTTTATTAAGTTACTAAATTGCATGTTTGCGCCCTAATAAGAAGTGAAAAAAGTGAAAATAGGGTAAGGAGTGTTCGTTCACAAGTCAAGGTAATAAGGGTGAAGTTAAGTTAAATGCATGCAAGCATGCAAGTTAAATCCCACAAAGGGCCAGAAGAATTAAGTTCAAAAGCTCCACAGAGCCAAACCCTACGGGTTCAAAGAAGGCTCATATGGCCAATAAGCAAATTGTGACGAGCGAACACAGGGGCGCAAACATGCAATTTAGTAACTTAATAAAAGGAAAACACATTCGCGCAAACGCAAAATCAGAAAAAGACAAAGAGATTTCACGAATGAAGCAAATGGTTTCAGGATCTATTCCGCAGAGTCGTAAGTCTAGTTCATCACACTCTACGATAAGGCAGGAGGCAGACGACTTCGCCTACTAATAAGTGACTGTCGACAAGCGTAATTACAATAAGGGTTTTAATAAGTTAATGAATTTCAACAGTGGAAAGCCGTTATCAGTTAATTCAATACAATAGGTAATTAATAGCATCATTGTTTAATCTGTTTAATCATCATCACTTTTTGCATTATTTCTTCGGTTGTGAGGGAAAAATATTTTTCCCACGAGCATTATCACCATGAATCTGAGTTTTATTTGTTTGCTCTTTGTATTCAGCCAGTTACAGAAACAGGCATTTATAGTAAATCACGTATAAATTCAATTACCCCTCCCTTCCTCTCACTGCAGAGGAAGGGGGAGGGCGATTTGTTTATCTCTGTTAGGCTCGGCCAGAGCTGCCCCGGATGCGGGGACGATCCCCATGCAAACCGTGCAGTAGTCGCCAGAGTCGGGACCTGACTCTCGTAGCTGTCTGACCTGGAATCGAATTGTTGACCAAAAAGCAGACATCGAGAAGCTGATTTCCGTGATCGCCTACTCCTGGTAGTCCCTATTTCCGAGTCGCGCTCGGCTCTAAATTTTGTCAGAAAAGGTGGTACCCGAAATTTGTTCGGGCTGTTATCTTAGCTTTTTTGCTGCTTATAAACTGACGGCTGTGAATCTAATTTCTTCTAGCGCTCAATAAATGCTTATCGTTATCTTTGCTAGTTTTCCTCTGATTGAATTGGAATTCAATGCCCTTTCCTAACCGCGCGAATATTTGTATACAGTTAAATTTGTTTCGACTTCTGGTATCCAGCGCTTATTTGATATTTTATTATTCAAGCCCCTCTACAAAGTCTAAGGTTTTAATAAAGATGCGTTGCGGAAGTTGAGCTATGAGAAACACAGGAACAAACGGACATACAAACCGTTTAAAAACTGCATATATTAACGATAAAACCACAAAACAATGGCTGAAACTTTCGCGTGTCCATCTGTAGCGCCCCAAAGAATAACGGCACAGGTCATCGTTAATGATCTCTTGGTACCGGTTCCTGATGGGCCTAGCATTTTGCTGCTATTTTCCATGCCATGAGATTTTATTGCGTGTCGCGTGTGGCCCTTAGGCGAAGTATGGCTGGGCTGTGCGGAGCGTTGGTGGTGAGACATGGATGTTGTGGATGTTGCAGGAGAGGTTCAGTGTAGTAGAGTGGCCGAGACAATGATGTTGTGGATGTTGTAAGAGAGGTTCAGTGTAGTAGAGGTGCCGAGACATTGATGGGTTGATGTTGCAAGAGAGGTTTAGCGCTGTATAGTTGATTACACATTGATGTTGTGGATGTTGCAAGTAAGGTTTAGCGCTGTATATTTGCCGATAAATTGATGTTGTGGATGTTGCAAGAGATGTTTAGCGCTGTAGAGTTGCCGAGACAATGATGTTGTTTGTAGATGTTGTATGAGAAGTTATATACTATAGAGTTGCCGAGACAATGATGTTGTTTGTAGATGTTGTATGATAGGTTATATACTATAGAGTTGCCGAGACAATGAGGTTGTGAAGTTGCCCAGACATCGATGCTGTAAAGTTGCAGACATTGATGCTGTGGATGTTGCAACAGAGATTCGGTGTTGTAGAGATGCCGAAACATGGATGTTGTGGATGTTTCAAGAGAGGTTTGGTGCTACAGAGTTGAGGAAACATCGTTACTGTAAAGTTGCAGACATGGATGTTGTGGATGTTGCGAGAGATTGTAAGTGCTGTAGAGTTGCTGAGTTCAGGCAACGGTGCTGAGATCGATGCTGTTGGCGTGAGAGTGCTTGGAATATAAAATTCTGTGGGTTTATCTCATAATTTCTAACGAAAGGAGTCGTTTTCAGACATTGATATTGTTCATTTTTTGTATGAAATTCCTCATACGAATGAAGAATTGTTCTGAATTGATGCTTGCATGGTTATCATTGGAGTTGAGCAAATTGTCAAATTTTCTGCAAAGGGTCTCAATCTTGGCAGCAAATGAATCAAGAAATCTTCAGAGAATTTTTCACAATCATGTATCTACGCTATTAAGGACGTTAAATAAAATTATTGAGCAGCATAAATACTTGCGGTGGCCTTGAATAACAGAACACTAATTCAAGTAAAAATACGATAGTTTCTAATCGTCAACATATATTTGATAGTAGATTTCCCGTTGAACAGGACTGATGTAAAAAAAAAACAATTTATAATAGTTGCCTGCAAGAGTGGCTTAAATTTTCTCAAATTAAAACGCATTGAAGAATTATTTTCCTGGCTTAATTACTTTTCTCTCCAGTCATTTGTTTCATCATTTCTTATAAATTGCGAGCAAGCATTGGTCGCAGGATTTTTCTAATTCAATGTCAAGCTCCTTTTCATCGGATATTTTTCCATTCTCAATTAATCAAGAATGTTTTTCCTCCTGTCAACTGTTTTTGCCAATCTTTAAAACACGACCGAGAGAAAAGAAATGCAAATAACTATTGGCTTGGAAATTTTGAAATTTGTTCGTTGAATGAAAAGTGCTGAGCGGAGATTCAAAATATGATTCGGTGTTTGGAAATCTTTTTGAAGGGGAAATAGATAAAAAAATCATTAGTTATTTCCAAGACTTGTCCCAGTGAAATTATTAGAAGTTCCCTGATGAGTTCCATGCTCGTAACGAAACAATTCAGCTTATAACTAGATAAGAAATAAAATATATTATAAAAATATATTAGAAAATCCGAGTATGCTATGCTACCGTTCTTCCACATTTGAAAATTCAGCGTGCCAGCTGGATTCAATGCTCTACACTTTAGCATTTAAATGAAGTGTGATGCGTCAGTTGTTCAGCTGTAATAAAATAGCGGGAGAAAATCTTTGCCAAGTAGTCATGCTAATATTAAACCTACAGTGCTTGAGTACACTGGCATTGTTCGGCCAGCGTATAGCGGCATCACTGAGAACATCTTCTGACTGGAATGTGATGAATTGGGCATACAGTGTATGCCTGGATATAATGTTATGCGAATGTTGTGGCGTCATTGAAAAAATGGTTTGACTGGAATGAAATGTTTTGGGCATCCAGTGTGTGCCTGTATATAATCTTGTGCCAATGTTGTGGCATCGTTGAGAAAATCTTCTGTCTGGAATGTGATGTGTTCGGTATACGGTGTATGTTTTGACAATAATGTTAAACTAATTTTGTGGCATCGTTGAGAAAATCTTTCGTCTGGAATGTAATGTTTTTGGAATCCAGTGCAAGTCTTCACATTATTTTTAAGTTGATGTAAGTCAGCCAGTACCTCATCACAAAGAAATTGTTGGGATTTTAACGATTATTAAGGAAAAGTAACGATTGTAGTATTGTTCTTGGAAAATTTATTAAGCGAAATTCAATGGTTCAAAGTACATTTAACTGTATTTAATTTAATTTCGGGGAGAATAAATATTCTCACCACTGTTCATGCTCCGAAATACCTTTTTCTTTGCTGTTTCACAATGGTCCGCATTGATGATGGAATGCTCATTTGATAATGGTAGATATCATCAAGTAGATATCATCAATTGCTCTACTCCTGCTGTCAGTTTGATACGAAATCGTCTTTTCGCGGTTCCCTTCATTCCATCTATTGCAGCTAAGAATCCAATCATCATGCAAACGTGTTCATTTTGATAGCCTTCTCAATACTCGGAGGCCTTAATTGAATTTTTAATATTCTTCAGCATCCGAAACCCTGAAAATGATTACAGTTTTTTGTTGATTTTCGTATCGTGAAATAAAATTTTTTATCTCAATTTAATAAATAACCCCTAAAGACTCAGCAAGATTATATAAAAAATGGGTTATTTTTCAAAAAGTCTCCTCCGGAAATGTAATGGTAGGTTAAGAGAAGAGCAATTCTCCGTTTTCATTCGCATAGGCTAATATGAGAGACCATTCTGCCCCTGGAAATGGTGAAGCTCAGATGCCGAACATTTACTTGCATGCATTATTAGCAGGCAAAGTAAGTGTGGACATTTATTCGGGCTTTACAAGCGGGCGAAAAGGAGGGTGCAGTTGGCTCGAGGGATGTATCGTTGTTCCTAGTAGGAGTCTTGAATATATGTGGATATTTTTCAATAAATTTATGAGTATAGTATTTGGAAGCCGTACATGATGAGACTACTTATTGCTTAGCGAGAAAGCAAAGTAAGAAATATTCATAGCATTCATAGATTATCCTTAATTCATAGCTCTGCTTCAGGATAATCTCGCTTCCTTGACCGATAACGGCAAAAAATTACTCTCGTAATTAAATACTCCCATCGGATTTGCCCTCTCAGCCACTGTATTCTAAGACTTCCCACCAACTACAAAATTCCCCTGAAAAGCAATATATTATCCAGGAGAAAATAAAATTTGGTTTGAAGAAGGGAAATATTTAAAAAATCACAAGCCAATTCAAATTATACTGCAAAAAAAAACAACGACTCGGAGTAAATTTTGCCATCAAATGTCCATCCAATTCAATGAACTGATTTAGAAGACAAATTTTTTGCGGCGTTGAGGTCAGAAGACTTTCACTTCATATATTATTCACCATAGATTGCCAAATTAATGCCGACCACTGAAATTCTGATAACTGAGAAATTTTGAAGCTGAATTTCATATTAATATTTGTAATATAAATAATGATATAATTGATATCATTATATATCATATACATTTAATTAAACGTAAATTTAGAGTCGTTATCTCATTTGTCAATTCAATGTGCCATCAGAAACAAAAATTGCTGCTAAAACTCACTTTTGTTATTTGAATCATATTTACTTTCATCTGTCAATTAACTGAATTCTAAATCACACTATCAGAATAAATTATTTCAGCTTTCATGAGCTTTGAAAAACCGAAATGGTTCTAAACTAACTTCAAATTGCCTTGCGGGTTCATGAACAATGGTGTTAATTTATCGATCCAGTGAATGCGTTTTATCGTAGTCATTATTCGATATGTAAATTAAGAAGTTAACCTATGTAGAATTGCTTCGTTATTTATTTTAGACATCGCAGCCAGATTGTTTTTCCGCGTAATTTTTCTTTTGACGTCCACGAGCAATTTGGTGTGTCTTGATGTTTTCAGCTATAATAACACCACGAGTTGAAAGGAAACCCTGCTCCAGCAACTGAATGAGCATTCGAAAGACACTCTGGCCTTTGATCTCGTGTCGCTGAGGAACTCGATACATGGGCTTTTTGTTATGCTTCTTGATCCGAGAAGCTCTGAGTACTTGAGAGCTTTACGCGACACACTTGAACACGATGACAGAGCTGTTGGAGGCCAATAGAAGGCCGATGAATTCGGCTCAAATATGGCCACGATTTTCGTATGAGATTAATAACAGGAGGACGTCAGCTGACATGCCGCCTATCACGGCTAAAATTCGGCTCCGATTTTGATGTCAGTTTAACACCTGGGGTACGTCAGTCCAAATCCCACAGTTTTGGGTTCTAATTCAGCTCCGATTCGACTTTAATCCGGCAGCAGTTCGGCTCCAAATTTAATGTGAGCTCAATATCAGAAGGGGTCAGCCGGAATGCCGCAGATCTCGGCTCTAATTCGGCTCCGACTTTCATATGACTTCATAACAGGGGACTGTCAGCCTGGTAAAATACACTTCTCAGTTCCAGAGCGTCCCAGTTTCATGAAGGCCACAAAGGTTTCTTGTGGGAGGTAGTGACGAAGCATCGATCGTCTTACATTAGCACGAAATTAGTTCGTTTCTTCTCGGCGGCGACTTAGGTTGTCATGATTGAAACATGCTGTATTTTTAGTCTGCTCGAGAGTTACCAGAGTCACATAAAATAAATTTTGTACTCTATAACTTATCTGTTATCAAAATTATTGCTAAAATTATATATCATTGTACTTCGATCCTATATATACGAACTATTCGAGGAAAGGGAAAGGGTTGGCCACTTGATTCCTGGCCTTCAGCCAATACTATTTTGGGGACTCTAAGGAACCTGATTCAGTAATCTCTTTTCTACACGTATTGGCCTCGCCATCCAGTAGTGTAATGAATATAATTGCTCAAATAATAACCAATACTTTATGTTCCTTTAAATCTATTCAGTGTCTGTTTCTGTAATTTACAGGGAACCTGTGAGGAGGTGAGAGATCGGTCGACGGTCGGCTGAGCTCTGGCGTGGTTGATATTTTTTGCCATTTTCTCTCCGAATAACAAATATTGTTAGCCATTCTACTTTGCTTGCCCCCGATTCATTCCTGGAAACAGCTGAAAATTCACTGACAGTTTAGAGGTTAAGAGATAGATTCCTAGCGGCATTCCAGAGTTCATTTTGATTCTAGGCTTTACGACCCATAAGACTTACTGGAATAGCTAGCGCGAAACAGCAACCTTTTTAATTTGATATGTTTGCTTTGTTTGATTTTCCAGCCTATATCCTGTTACTTTCCCCACAGTCATTCTTGCTGAGTTAGCTGATCCTCAGGTCTGAATGACCTGCCAGTTTTTACCTTTTTTCCCCCGTAAACGAATTCTCTGAAGAACCCGACACTAAGCTGGGCAGTTTTCTTTGTCTAGGTCGTTTCCGTTAATGTGCTCTAGAGAAGAAGTATCTAGGCAACGCAAGCGCAACTTGTGAACTGGCGCAGGTAACTTTGTTTTCTCGTTGTGTTAGAGCCGCGATTTGTATTCCCAATTGTTGCCACTTATTTTCGGTTAACGGGCAAACTTGAAATTTATTCGGGCGGAAATTCCTGCTTGCTTACAATTATGTCTAGAAATCATCGGCATGAAATTCTAGTGCACAGATTGGCAGAAGATAATGGCATTTATATTCATGGGCTTTGAAAGTTTCGAAGACGATGGCAAACATTTAATTTTTGTAGTGAATTCAATTCTTTTTAAAGCTATTTAGTTATACTGAATAAATTGTAATAAAATTAATGAGATGCTGATATGTGGCTATGATGTCTATGGGCTCTGGAGAAATAAAGAAATAAGCAAACATATCAAGCGTACATTAATTTTCTTGGGGTTAATATTTAAAGTTGTTCTTGAAATAGCCAAAAACTTTATTTGTTATCACGAGAACTGCAGTACCATTTAAAAAAATGTGTAGCCCCCTAAAAACAGATCTGTTCTTTATATCAGTAATAAATGGATGCGTAAAAGACGCTTTATGGGCAGCTCACTTCTTCACATTCTAAATATATTCTAAATGTTGTTTATTGTACGATTGTAAATGTTAATATGAAAAAATGACATAATGGCAGCTTCTAATTAGAAGGTATATTTTCCGTGATGTTTAGCATCACAGCTGCCATTAGAAGGCATATTTTCCGCGATGTTTAAACATCACTGAAAATATACCTTCTAATGGCTGTTTTGATGCCAAACATCGCCTAAAAGAGGCGTTTTAATGGGCTTCAATGAAAAACTTTTTTCGAAAATAAATGTTTCAACGATATCAGATGACACAAAAATGTATAAATATTCAAAAAGCCTCAAAAATTCATATTCAGATTATTCATTACATTATATCGATATAAAGATTCATATTCATAGCGAGAATTCCATAAATTTTTCGTTGCAACGCTGAAATCAACGGATTTTGCAAATTTTGTTCTCCATTTCGACTTTGCCATAAATTTTATCAAGTTGTTTTAATATCATTATTTGTGAATAAAGCGTAGACTATTATCGTTTTTTCTTTTGCTGTATGGATTCATAAGTAGCGATATGAATACTCACTCCTGCTAACAAATATCAACATCTCTATTATTTGAATAAATGTTGTCTCTTTTACTAGTTAGAGGATAATTTCAAACGTTCAAAACCCACTTTGTCTAATGTAATCAATCAACTATTTCTTTTTTATCTATAAAATTCAATTTTTTATCGATTTTTCTGATAACTAAATTTCCGTTAAAGTAGGTTTTTCATTTCTTTCATGAGCCAGAATTCAATTCACTTGAAAATTTCAGAGCATTCGGCTTCCTATAAATCCTTCACTCGAACGGACATCTAATTTCCAGCTTTCCATCGCGCCCTGACGATCGTAGATTGCAGGGAAAATCATGCGGCAGAGAGAAGAGTTTCACTGCTAAAAACGTTCGAATTTCTTTTTTATTAGGTTGTTTGTGTTTTGCGACGTGAGGCCAGCAAATGGCCAAGAGTTACTTGTGAGGCAAGTAAATGGCCAAGAGTTACTTGTGAGGCCAGCAAATGGCCAAGAGTTACTTGTGAAGCAAGTAATTGGGAAGAGTTTCTTGTGAGGCCTGCAAATGGCCAAGAGTTACCTGTGAGGCCAGCAAATGGCCAGGAGTTGCTTGTGAGGCCAGTAAACGGCCAAGAGTTACTTTTGAGGCCAGCAAACGGCCAAGAGTTACTTGTGAGGCCATCAAATGGCCAAGAGTTACTTGTGACGCAAATAAATGACAGACAATTAAATACGAGGCCAGCAAATGGCCATGAGTGTAATTTTTACCCTCGATGATAATACAGAATTTAAAATTAGTTAAAATGGCTGTGCTGTAATTCATTTGTAATAAATGGACTAAAGTTTCAGGTTGCTGTTTTCTCATAAATCCAAATTATCCGTCATAGGCACAAATTTTTGGCCTCTGTCGGCATTTTGAAAATGTCTAACATCTGGTCATTAAAATTGTTCTCAAAGAAAATTAATTAATTACAATTTATTAGAATTATTGAAGTCACAATAATAATGCATGAACCGTGTTTTGTGCAATATACCGATATGATTCATGCGAAATAAAGGAAAACATCAAAACAAATAAAATTTGAATTGCAGGACGCTAAGGAATAGCTGCCGGACGCAGTGGAATGCTTGTAGGACGCATAGGAATTCCGTCGATCTCGCGTTGATGGCGTCCTGAGGTCAGGTCTCTGAAGGCTTTGGCAGCTCTCAAATTCAGACAGAATCCTCGAAATGACTAAGTTTACGTCTAAATAGTTTTTCTGGACCTTATATGCAAATTGTTATAAAGAAGGCAGATTGTATTGGAAATAATATGTAATTATCTATCACATTTACATGCGATGCAAGCAAATGGGTGCTCTCTAGCACTAATGTTGGAAATTTTAAGCAGTAAATACCGAATGAAATTTTATCTCTAAGTTTTTGTCTGTTTGCCTCACCCCCCCCCCCCCCGTTAGGCGGCCACTATAACATTTTATATTAGGGATTGAATTATTTAGTTGAATTTTCTGGTAATCAACTAATTGCAAAAATTTAAATTACTTGAGACATTTTAAGCAGAATCTATGAACAAACTGCCGGAGAGTAGAAATGCACTACACAAATAAAACGTATGCTCTAAAAAGGGATGCCTAGAATGACATTGACATCCGCACAATGGATTACGCGGATCATTAAACCGCGTGAGGGTTAAGGATTAGGTGGGGTTGTGGGGGTGAAAAAATCTTGCGTAGGCTAGGGTATAGTGGGCTGAAAAAAATATTGCATAGGCATTGGTGGGGTACAGTGGGCTGAAAAAAATATTGCGTAGGCAATGGTATAGTGGGCTGAAAAATATATTGCATAGGCAAGGGTATAGTGAGCTGAAAAAAAATATTGCGTAGGCAAGGGTATAGTGGGCTGAAAAAATATTGCGTAGACAAGGGTATAGTGGGCTGAAAAAATATTGCGTAGACAAGGGTATAGTGGGCTGAAAAATCCCTGCATAGGCAAGGATATTAAGGGCTGAAAAAAATCTTGTGTAGGCAGGGGTTTAGTGGGCTGAAAATCATAGGGAGGCAAGGGTTTAGTGGGCTAAAAAAAACTGCGTAGACAAGGGGAATAGTGGCTAAAAAACCCTAGCAGGCATGGGTATAGTGGGCTGAAAAAATCTTGCGTAGGCAAAGGAATAGTGGGCTAAAAATAACCTGTGTTGGCAAGAAAATGTAGTATGCTGCATAAAATACTAATATGTAGCATTTTAGGAGGTTTTGTCGCCTCATAGCTCCAGTACGTAAAAGCCGAGCTCAATGCATAAATTATTCTTATATAGTTGAAAAAAAAACAACAGCACAAACTTTTACTGACGAATACAATTGAAAAATAAAGAAATTTAGGAAGTTGTCCAAAAAAAAACATCTTTCAATCGTTACCCTGATGACTATGCGATTTCCTCTTTACGGCTCGAATGATGAATTCTTGGATAATTCTATCGCCGAAAAATTCATCGAGGAAGACGAATTCTTCTATATTTCATCCACCGAAGACAAATTCAGCAGTCTCCACGTTATGTGCATCTTGATCGAAGGTCGAAGCCCGGAGCAACCCTCCCCAATTTTTTGTAAATCAGTCAACGCGATTTGAATGTTCAAAGACACGAGGATGGCTCTGCACTCATGAAAATGAAAGAGATTTTGTCTGAATTTCGACGCTTGGTTGTATCAGTGTATCAGTGCTACGTGCGGAAAGTGTGTCACAAGTTAATTTGACAGCAGGTCTCATTCATTTGTTTTAGTGAACGCCTTGAAGCGAAAGAGAAATTTCACCTTACCTCACCGAGTTTACTTTATCTTGCTACATGTCAATCTTATTTATTAGACATTGAAGTTTACGTTGAAGTTCACCATTGAGGTCTGTTTGTACAAGATGTATCATGTAGTGCCTCATTCATGTCCATTCGCTGGACTCGAATAGTATTTTTCATATATAAAAATTTTATAATTAGTATCTTATTTTATTTTTAATTTAGTAGTATTGTATAAGGAGCCGTTTTAGAAAGAGCTATTCCTATATCTTCATTAGTCACAGAATATAGTGTATGAAATATTCATTGTATGAATTATTCTATATTTGAACATGAGTTTCAACATCGGAGTCTACAAATTTTCAGGCTTGGCGACCGTTGTTTATCCTTCCCCTAACATCGCGAGAAGTAATTTTCTGTTTTGATGAGAACATCACTGCAACAAGTTCAGGTTTTATTTTCTTTTTAAATTCGAATCAACCGAAATCCCATCCAAAAATATTTTCCTTATTCTTTTGCTAGACAATCAAGATCAAACGAAGTGTCACATGTTACAGCCAGAAAAATGAGTGAGGCTTTGTCCACATCTTACCCTTGGGTGGGTCATTCTAACCCAGTTTGACACGGCAAAAGGGCGTACTATATATATATATATATAGTGCTATGTAGCACTATATAAATAGTGCTATGTATCACTATGTGTCACCTTTTGGATATAATCTCACTTATTTCACTGATTGTAGAGGAAAGATAATAAACTTTGCATATGAAGTTGCGAAAATTATTTATTGAATACGAAAAGTTTTAAATCTTCTGATTTACTTAAAAAATATAACTCAGTACTCACTGCAGTGAGTGACAGAGAGCGCATTTTCTCGTCGACGAAAACGTGAAGTCACGGACGGACAGACAAACGGACGGACAGACAGACGGACATGGCGAGCACAATAGTGCATTTTTTCCATAAATGAGAAAATGCGCTAAAAAGAACGAATTATCCTCTATTGCCTACTATAATATACAATTTACAGTATAATTTGCATCTTACCATGTGTCTTTGCAAACTAGTTCTGTAAATTTTTTCATCAAAAACCGTAATTTTTTACGTTCTGGCGTTGCTTAATCTTTCTAAGTTAGAACAACAACATTAAACACAAAATTTCCTTCACTGCACTCATCGAATGGTATATAAAGAACATCGCTGTTCCAAAATCTCTTATATATTGACAATATCTTCGCTGTTCTCATATCGCCTCCCTATAAAACACTGCAGCACTTAGCAACAGCGCTTTGTATTGGAAGGTTCAACCTCTTACACCAGACCTGAGGCTGAATTTGAATAATATGCGTCATTACCGCAGCCTTTGGGTGTTTCTCGCTGGGTCGATCGTCAGGGCTTTTATAGACACATGAATACAAAATTGGTCCTCACACAAGCCGGGCTTGTGTACTTTATGAAACCCAACCGAGGCTTTCAAGAAGCCAATATCCTGGTGGCATCAGAACGCCCAATAAAAAATCCTCGCATTTACATGCTATGCGACTTACTTTAATAATTTTAAAATAATAATTTACTATTGAAATTCATTAACCCGTCTAACTGCTCATGAATTTCCATTAAGATTTACACGTCGCATAATTTTTATCGTAATTTTTTAAGTACAACAGGATTTAACTGTATTTTTAAAATCGCAAATTTAAACAGGAATTCAGTCAACGTTTCCTCTCATTAACATTTCGTCATCATTATTAGGATGTTGTGGTACATTACTTCCTTGTCAGTCATTCGAAAGGACCAAAAATATTTCTGGCAAAATGTTCGGCGAATTAACAGATTAAATTATCTTTGCTCCTTAATTCATGTAGAAAGTATTTTTGTAACGAAAAAATTGTATTCTGTTCTCAATTTCATTCATTTTTCTGAGTGAAGAAATTGGTGTTTTTTTTATCTTAAAAATTGAGTTTACAGCGAAAGCCAGCCTGATGATTTTAAAATTATAGAAATTCTCGCAGCGCCACGTGGGGATTAAAGCCGCTCAAATAATTAAGCTGATTTTCTAAAAGTCTAGAACGCAAAAAGATTTAATTAGTAGCCCATAATTAGGCCGATAAATAACGAGGGCTCGAAACACAACACAAATTCGATATTCTAAGAGTAATCATATCTTCTCTCGGTTGTTGGTTTATAATCACAACAAAGTTTTGAGCTTTTTAATCCGCAAGGGAGAGCAATTTGATGCTGGAGTCATCACTCAATGGCAGGAATTATGTCTTTGTTGTACATGAGTTCATCCATTTAATGTTAACTTCCGCGGTTAATCCGATAATTTTATAAATAATATTGATGCGCATTTGTCTTACAGATCCTCACGTAAATCATTCCCAATCATAAACGTTATCTTAAATCATAAATTTTAATTCTGATGTTTGGGTAAATTTTCATGTGATTTATTCTAACGGAGGAAAAAATCAAGTAGCCAATCTTATCTAATTTAATTACTATAAGATCCTAATTGATTTACTTGTTTATTATCTCGACAGTGAATTATGAAACGCTTTAAGAAGAGGGTTTAAAGTAATAACATATTCCACTTTAATACTAAGATTTATATGGTTATTTACTGATGCATTTTAATGAGGAGAACATTCTTCTTCTGACCTTATTATACAGTCACGGATGGGATTATGTAATTTTCGAGAATATTCAGCTAACTTTCAATGATTGATCTCAATGCAGCACATTTGTATAAGTTTGTATTCAAGCACTGATACATTATTGAATCAATGCACTTCATAGCTACGATTAAGCGATCATATTGTTGGCCGAACAATAAACAATATTTTTG
Organism: Hyalella azteca; assembly: GCF_000764305.2. Taxonomy (NCBI): domain Eukaryota; kingdom Metazoa; phylum Arthropoda; class Malacostraca; order Amphipoda; family Hyalellidae; genus Hyalella; species Hyalella azteca. Next base: position 19,393 of record NW_025942060.1, on the reverse strand, counting down.
CTTCTACCACAAACGATCCACTGTGAAATATGAGCCGTTTTAGCTGGGAATTATTTTATATGTCATCATCCACTTATAAATGAATATGTACTTCAACATTTCCTCTTGGGGATGACCATGGTCTATTGCATTGTAGCGCTCAATCCCTGAAAACAACAATTTCTCTGCTCACAAACTTCACCGAGATGAAGCACAACCGAAAACTTGAGTCGTCAACTTAAATTTTAAAGAAAGTATTCAAGTCTGGTGCGTCGCGCTGTCGAATAGAACTCCGACTCCCATCACGATTGGCTCGGTCATCAAGTTTAGACTCAGGATATTTACTTCTTTGAACCTAAGGCTGCTTTTAGCCTGATTGCGTCGAATAAATGTGTTCTTAACGCTAAAATATAAATGATGGATAGTTGCGAGAAATACTTACTTGAAGGTTGATTTGTTTAACTATATTTTTTAAAATCATTTGCTAGAAAAATATCATTATATTAACTAACCGCTAGTATATAAACTACAACTCAGAGCTTGAGCTAATAAAAAAGGAATATGGTATAAAAAATCACGCTTTGAACTCGCGCATCGAGTTCTGTGTTCGTCGGTAACTTTACTTTATAGTTGGAAATCTGAAGCATCAGATTGATGCTCGGGATTGATCACATTGATGCACATGGGCCCCGATGCTGTCTACCACCGCCGTCAAAGTTATGCAGAAGCCGAGCTATGTATATAGCTGGGGAACGGTGTTTTTCATAGAAGTCTATTATGGGGACGAAAAAAAAACATTCAGGTGGTAAACCAGGGGCGACGCTATCAAAACTCGTTTAAGTGCACGTAGCGTCCTACATGTTCGTGTAGCGACCTAGGTACATGTAGCGGTGTAGGTAGAAGTAGGTGCCCATGTATATGTAGCGGCCTAAGTACACGTAGCGGCCTAAGTACGTACGTGTAGCAATCTAGATACATGTAGTGACGTAGGTAGAAATAGCTGCCTAGGTACACGTAGCGGCATAAGTACACGTATGGGTGCTAAATATGCGTTGCGACCTAGGTAGTAGTAGCGACCTCAGTACACGTAGCGACCTAAGTACAAACAGAAGGCTAAGTACACGAGAGGCCGATTTTTTGTCTGCGGTCGGTAGGTTAGCTTGATAATCCGTCAGTACGTTATTGGCTAAACGAGTTACGAATTCGTGACCATTTATGACAGTGCAGCTCCAGTAGCGAGGTTGCGACGAACGGGAACAACTTGTTAACACTAAATGTGAGATTAAATTTTTTATTTCATTTGACAAATTTTCGTAGATTAATAATATAAAGCATAATAAAAATTATTTGTTAAACTGAACACTTTTCAGTATATGTATATTTCAAAAACTTGTCCCTTGGATCCCTGAATGAAAGATGACCTAATTGGAAACAGGTTGCACTGATTAGTACACACTCTGAGAGCTAATTTATAATTAGCTAGCAATAAATCGTAATTAGATTATGAAAGAAACTGGTAATCTCATCACCGTGCTCATCAAATCGCCAGGGTCCTGCAATCTCACTGCAATTGGCTCTTGAACACATAATTAATATAGGAAGCGTCCTTGAATTAGAGAGCATACATGTGCATCGGTTAAAAAATTAGAATAAAACAACAGCGATGGGGATGCACGATATATTATAAAGCGAGAAATAGGAAAAGTTAGATTTGAATGTTATTGTATTTTCAAATTTCTTATTAATGTTGTAAGTTGCGGCGATAGTTTATTCGGAATTAATTTCAATAAATAATTTTTTGAGCAGCGAAGATCATTTACAGGTATACTTCCGTAATGAATTCCTTGAACTGAATAACGGCGGCTATTATGCTATCATTGACTGGAGCTAATTCTGACTGAATATTTGACTGACTAAAGTTAAAAATGAATAGTGGTATGATTTACTGAATTTGTGACAGACTGTTGCTATGATTGACTGAAGCTATGAAGCTATGTTCGCTGAAGCTATTCCGCTATTACTGACTGAAGCTAAGAAGTGGAAGATGCAATTGCCTGAACCTACGACGCTATGATTGACTGAAGCTATGAAGCTACGATTGACAGATGCTATGCAGCCATGACTGACCTAAACAATCATTGTAACCGACGAAGTGTGTAACTTAGTTAAATGGTTCCATACAAAAATGACACAGTGATACAATACAGATACTATGAATCTGTCCTCGAATTTGTAATATTTTTTCTGGTCGTGACGTCATCCCAAGCTGTATTTCAGATAATTTTAGTGGCGAAGATTCAAATTCAAATATTGGATATGCATTTCAATATGGACCAAATATAGTTGCATATTAACTTGTATTATCGCTCAGTTAATTTTTATATGTCATTAGACGATAAAATTTTGTTGAATATGTGCAAAGATTATTTAAATAATTTACTTTTATTTACCGGAACATTTTTGCTCGTGTTAATTAGTGTACTTAGGCCGATGTGTTTTATTTTCCCTCTACGTGTACTTAGGCCGCTATACGTGTTCATAGGCCGCTACGTGTACTTGGGCCGCTACGTATTCTCAGGCCGCAACTTGTACTTCGGCCGCTACATGTTCTTAGTCCGCTACGTTTACTTAGGCCGCTACATGTACTTTGGCGGCTTGCGTTTACTTTTTCCGCTACGTGTTCTTAGTCCTCTACATGCATTTAGGCCGCTACACATACTTCAGGGGCTTTGATATTACGGCCCCAGATCCTACCTAGAGAAGACCAAACCCCGGCGCATCTCGCTGACGTCGCACGATTCGTTTTCCGATGCAAGAATCGCGCCAAGAATCAATCTGGAGGCCGGGCGACGCGGGCGCTTGGACGGCCTCCTCCGGTTTTATGGGCGTTGTTGGATCGTCAAGAATCTCGCCAAGAATCAATCTGGAGGACGGGCGACGCGGGCGCTTGGATGGCCTCCTCTGGCTTTATGGGCGTCGTTGGAGCGTCAAGAATCTCGCCAAGAATCAATCTGGAGGACGGGCGACGCGGGCGCTTGGATGGCCTCCTCTGGCTTTATGGGCGTCGTTGGATCGTCATCACCGCCTCAGCCTGGCAGCTGGAGGGGGAATAACCCTAACAAAATTCACAGTCGCCCCAGCTTCTGGTAGTCCAAATCAGAAGCTGCCGCATCTGTAAATTTTCACTGGGAAGGAACTTGAAAGTGTTCCCTTGCTGGGCAGGGATCGATGCTAGTAGAAAATGAAAATAATTTTATAGATTGAATAATTCAATTAAGAATACTCGCGAAGATATTTAATTGGTGAGAGGCAGATCGAAGCGATCTCAGGACAACTGACAACCCTTCATTGAATTGGAGGGGAAAATGTGTGCGTGGGTCGTTATAGATTCAGCATCCATTTGAGTACGAATAGGTTCAGCTTGTGTGCTTTGGTTGGACAGGTGCGCACGACTGAGCGTTATTTTATTAGTAGCACAATTTGTATCCGAGTTTATCGTTACGATTGAACTAATTGATCGGGTCAGGCGAGACAATTTTTAAGCCAACTATGTATTCGAACCTGGTTCATGTCCAGAGAAATTGGCAATGGAATAAAATGGCAGAAATCGAGTCGCTTTTCCTATCTTCCACTGCTCGTGTCGGTGGCATAATTGCGGAAGTTTGGATTCCTCGAATTCTCTCCATTGAACTTTAACGGCTGCTCGTTTCGAACTTAGAAAGCAAGAGGCGAGCGCTGATCTTTACTTTGTGTCAAGAGAGCTTTGCTCAGTACGAGCGGAGGATCAACGACGAATTGTCAGAAATTGTTAAAAAATATCGTTTATTAACTTACGCAGACGAACAATATCGGGCAACAACAGTTCTGACTTTCAAACTGCAGAGTATAATCAATTTTCTTGCTCTGTTGTAAAATGAAGAAGTATAGTTTAATATAATTAATCAGTAGATAATATTAATACTTCATATACTGGAAACAACGATAAACTTGAAAATATAATGCTGATCTACGATTCAGTCCGCATTCCACAAAAATCTTATATATATTCTATTATATTATATATTCGTACTCTAAAATCACCAAAGTTCCAGTAAAAATTTGCATTCGATGATGAAGCCCAAATCTTCGATCACTCTAATCATGCAGCANTGTATGAATTGCAATTAATTTAATTAAAAAAAAGTAATTTCGAACTGAAAATACGATTGAGTGGCAAAAACTAGAGTCATTATTTACAATTAATACCTGAAATTTGGATTTATTTCTAAATTAAAATTTGGTTTTTATTTTACGAATCCTAATTAAAAAAGCCTATTGCATACTCGAAAAACTATAAACCAATGCAATGGAAAGAAGGGGTATATTGAAAGGTATCCAAGCGCTGCGCAGCAGAAGCAATGTTATTTCCGAAAAGCAGACGTTAGTACAAAGTGATCTTTGATCAGCTTCATAGCTTGAGCTGAAAACTTCCGCACAAAGGCATTAACTAAACAGTAACTATCAATGTCTGACATATAGCAAAGGTAAGCGCGTAGAGTGTAATTTATGGAGGTGACATATAGCTTTAATGTCTTTAATTTATGGAGGTACTTCGGTTTAAGAGTTTCAGCGAAGAAGTATCCGTTTGATCTTGGACTCGGAATATATTTTTTAAATTAATTGTTATAGATTCTCGCTCTCGCTTGAAACTTATTTTGTATGAGGGCTGTTCTTTTAGTTTTATTTATTGTGAAATGTTAATTCGCTTGGGAGTTTATTCGCTTGCCTATATTGTATTTAAGTAATAAAGGATTGCAGTTATTTTGGACTGTCTTTTGGTACTCATTAATTACTGCATAGCGCCGTCTGTAATAAATTCACATAGACTGAAGCGTATAACATAAAATATAAAAGTTAAAAGCACACTGTGGCCATAAATAAATGCCTAACGAACGCAATTCTGTACTGGACTTGCAGAAAATTCTCTGCAGACTACAAATAGAGATCAACTATCTATGTCAATCATATTGTCTGCAGTTCACAATTATTGACCATATATGTGAAGAATATTGTCTGCAGATCACAATTATTGGCTATATACTGTATATATTGAATATTGTCTGTAGATCACAATTATTGGCCATATATGTGAAGAATATTGTCTGCAGACCACAACTATTGGCATTAAATATGAAGAATATTGTCTGCAGATCACAATTATTGGCCATAAATGTAAAGAATATTGTCTGCAGATCACAATTATTAGCCATAAATGTGAAGAATATTTTCTGTAGAACACAGTTATACACCACTCAAACAATACAGTGTTTGCAGACCACAGTTATAGACCACTCAATTATAATGTTTGCAGACCACAATCCTAGACCAGGCAGACAATATAGTGTCTGCAGACCACATCCAGTTTGCGGTCTGTTTCATCAGTGGCCATCAGTGGCTGGAGGGCAAAACATGTAAACATGCATTGCATTTCCTGGTGGCATTACCGTCATCTCACATCACATGTTTTGTGGCCATATTCCAAACAGGGACAAGCTCCATACACTATCTTAGATTGCGTCTGCGTGTATATATATGTTAGAATAGAATAGAATAGAAGTTTCGGCACTGAAGAAATAGGCCCATGGCCTGTTGCCGATTCTGGAATTTTTCGTGACTTGATTCAGAAGGGATCCGGCCTTTGGAACTCGATCTTTCCATAGCTGACGATTGATTGAGATAGCTGCCGGACTTAATGCGGTCCGTAAGTTGCTAGACATTTTAAGACTGAACATATGCTCCTGCATAGCTTCGTCTGGACTTTTTGCCTGGTCCGTAAGGTGCTAGGCATTTTAAGACTGAACATATGCTCCTGCATAGCTTCGTCTGGACTTATTGCCTGGTCCGTAATTTGCTAGCATTTTAAGACTAAACATATGCTCCAGCATAGCTTCGTCTGGACTTATTGCCTGGTCCGTAATTTGCTAGGCATTTTAATACTGAACATATGCTCCTGCATAGCTTCGTCTGGACTTATTGCCTGGTCCGTAATTTGCTAGGCATTTTAAGACTAAACATATGTTCCAGCATAGCTTCGTCTAGTCTGTTCTTGAAGGCGTTCATACTCGGAGCGTCAACGATGCTATGTTCTGCATATCGTGAGTTCCATCTTGTGTGTTTTGCATGTTATGTGTTTTATTTTATGTATTTGACATGTTATGTATTATAAGTTAGAGGTCTTCGTGTTATGAGTTTTATTGTTGTATTTTCAGTATACATTGTATATTGATACAATGTATTGTATCAATATACAATGTTGTATGTTGTATTTTCCATATTAGTGTTCTGCGTGTAAAATCATCCGCTTGTTCTCCATGTTAAGCGTTCTCACTTCTAAAGTAAGGTAGGTTCTGAAGCGTGCTGACGCGACTGAGACTTCATAGTTCAGGAAGGAATTGTAACGAAATGCAAAATTGGCAGTTAACTTCACAGGAATGATTGCCATACAAGTTTATGTTACGACATAGAATGCTGTCTACATTTAAGAACGCCGGATTATTGAAGCTAGCTATTTAATTACGGACGTTTCGCATATTCCAACAACTTTGTACCTGCCATCGTTAGCTTCCGATGAGTACGATCCAAAATAGTTTTGCAATATTTTCTTTTCAGTTCTCCATTCTCATCATCAATTATTATTTTTTTTTCAGCTCCGGAAATAGAATCTGTGTCGCTCATAACGCGCGCAGGCTACGTAATATCTGCAATTACTGGCTTATTTATTAATGTTCAGTCAAAAAAAAATCTTTTATATCAATAACTCTTTTTATCATCCTTTTGCTGCATTAAAAATATGTTGTGATAAATATATCCTTTACGGATGCTTTTCTACAAAACTTTTTTTGTTTACAGAACTCATCTTGCTATTAATAAATCCCTGAGCACGCAAAATTATTAATCATTTCAGTCGCTTTTATGTTTATTTTATACCATTGATGATATACGAGGTCGTAATACCTTAACCACTCACAGACTTGAATGTGGCTTTTCCAAATTTTTACACACTTTTTTACTCGCAGTATAAACAGAGAGCAGAGATACGCCCTTATTAGCGAGCCAAATTATGAAAGGATGACCCGAGCAGTAGCAAAAAGTACATCGCTTTTTGGACATAGCCTCAATAATTTTTCAGAGTGAATTTTTCACGAAAAGTTACCTATCACCAACATTATTTACAGATTGAATATATGTTTTTCCTTTGTTAAAATTTATATATTGGTACAGTTTAAAATTGGGTACAGTTTAAATATATGTTTATTATTATTATGTTACATTGTTTATATTACTAACTAATAAAATAAAATAAAAACAATTAAATAATTAACTAATATATATCACTTTATCAATTAAAAGGTAGAAAACGTGCCTCCCCTTATGAAGGTTCCAGCACACACGTCTATATTGAAAGCATTACGCAGCAAAGCGCTGCGAATTTCCTGCGAGAACAGAACTACCGATTGCTTCTTTAGCGCCTGATTGCTTCTTTGTCTGAAGGATTGAACTCTAAATATTGTTTTCAGGAGCAATCCGACTGGACAATAGCGCCGCAGTCTCGAATTAAATGGCATAGAATTGTATTTATGCGACGTGGGCTGCACGTGATGTAGGAAATGTGTTACTTTGGTAAGAGTTCAGCACAATTGACGAGTGAAGCATGAATTTTATAAAAAAAATTAGCTTAAAAAGGCAACGAAACTTTTATCACATGGTTGGTGAGGTGTTGAGCTGAATTTCTAGAAAAAATATAACGACAAGTTTACCACTGAAAAAAATGTTGAGTGTAGTTGAATTGTAGTTTTCATGTTAAGTATTATTTAATCTACGGTTTTGAATAACTTTGGCTTATATATGCCTAAGTTCTAGCAACGATATACAGGTCACGGTTAATAAAAGTATTGATATTTAACACGTGTCTAACATTCTACTTCTATGCATGAAAATAATTTTACATATGCGTCATAATCTATTGGAAAAGATCCCGCGATATAACAATGACTCCACAGAAGTCATCATTGAATGCAACGTTGTTGAATTCGCTAAAGAATATCGTCAGGCAACCTCATAAAATTCAGCGCGTTCTGAGAGTAATGCAATATTTACGAGTGTATCATACTTGAATATTTGAAAAATATTTTTAAATATTTCAAATTCCATCGGCAACACCGCCATTTTACTTGTGGCGGATGAAATTTCACGCCATCAAACTGCAGACGGCAGCTCGAAGGCATCAAAGGCCTCAAGCCGGTGTTAGTCACGGCATCAAAACACGGATATTCTCAGGCAGAAATTAAGACCATAATATCCGCAGAGTGTTTCTTTTTCACTCTTTTTACTCACAAAATTTGCACAGAAAGCTGGCCTTTTTCTGGCCTCTTGGTCGTATGCCGGAAGAAGCGTGCCTTCCAGAGCCACTTTGTGGCCTTTTGGCCGTATAACCGTCACGTCTTTAACTCACGGGTGATCAATAAGAATAAATCCAAGTATCTAATTTTTTCTCAATTTCATTAATAACTGTCGATAGCTCAGGTAAAATTACATTGAAGTTATACTTGATCTAAGATTAAGCTTTAGGAAAGAGAGTCAAACTGTTTTGTATTGTAATGATGTTGCATCTCTGTGCCTTTTAGCTCATTTTTGGAGGCTCAACATGCCCGTATAGCTCAACACTAAAATTGTTGTCGGGCCACTGCAGCGATACATGCAGCACTAATATTGCTGTCGGGCCACTGCAGTGATACATGCTGCACTAATATTGCTGTCGGGCCACTGCAGTGATACATGCAGCACTAATATTGCTGTCGGGCCACTGCAGTGATAGTTTACGTGGAGATAGGAAACATAAACATTTTCAGAATAACCATTAAAATAACATTAAGGTTTCCTATAAATAATAAATATGCTCTTGGTGAATTATACCGGGAAACAACTATAAAAAAGCTCACCGCTTATATTAATCTTTATTTAAGTGAAATATGCCAACCCACAAAATCTAGGAAACATGAATGAAATAAGTTTTAGTGTTTCTCCAATATACTCGTATAGCCCTCGCTTACATCTAACTATCTTATCTTGCTATCTCTTACTAACTAAATCTTCGCTTACTAACAGTGTATCATGATTATTTAGGTGACATTTGCTGCTCTATTATAATGGTTTAGAGTCACTTCGGGTACACTTGCTGCAGTAATCTCACTCACTTCACATATAGTAGGTCTCGAGTAAGTTACATTTCCTATAATATGATTTATGTTGCTTGTGCAAATGTATATGTCACAATATATTCTATTCGTCAGCAAGGCTTGGTCACGAGAGGTTAAACTTATTTAAATTTATCAATAATTGGGCTAACGGTTAAAGTACTACAAAGTCTGATCATTTATTTAGTTTAAGTTAGAGAAAGCATTGCATATAACCATCATTTTTAGTTGCACGTTTTATTTGTTCATGTAAATATTTCATTAAAATTTCAGATATGAACCTCACCGTTCCAGTGCTACCTCGCAGCGGTCTTTTTCGCAATAATCTCCGTGTTGCAACTCATCAAAAATACTTGAATATAGGGCATTAATTTCTCCATATCTGATCGCTGCGACAGCCTCGCCTGCAGGACGCGAGTAATGTTGAACAAAATTATTTAGATCAAACCAACTGTATGAGCCATCTTGTTTTACAAAATTACAAAGGGGATGCGTTGGATTAATCTTGCCGTTTTAAAATCTCAATTCAATCTCAATTGCGAAATTGCTCTTGCTGTTCAATGAGTCCTTTCAGCAGCGTTTGCAGGATTAATTTCGCTGTTTTAGAATCTCACAACAACGTCACTTGCAAAATTGCTCTGTCTGTTCAAGGAGTTCCTTAAGCAGCATGCGGAGGATTAATTTAGTCTTCTAAAGACATAACGCGACTCATGCTCGAGCCGTTCTATTGAGGCTCTCTCCCAGATTTGTATCTGAAGATTCCAGAAATCCACGGAGGAAGTGCGCCACATTCCAAGTCATAATCTGGCCACGGCCAAGGAAATGTCGATAAGAGCTCGCTGCAGATGATCTCGGTCGCGACGCATGCAGTCATCAGCAAACATGTTCTTCTACTTCATCAGACTTAGTTTGTGCATTGAGAGAAGCAGAATTTTTCCCGTCTTTATTTTCGTATGTTGATCTAAAAAAGAAGCTTTTATTTATTGTTATGGTTACATGAGAGATTTTTACTTTTTAAAATACAACAAAAAATTTTCTACACAATTTCATTTCCATCTCAAGAAATTAATTTTAGCGACTGTTAACGTGCGTTGTTCACTGTACCCTTAACTCGAATTGAATAAGAAGAATGAAATTATTTTTATGTGAAACAAAATTTGCGCATAAAACATCGCCGCATGAGAAAAGATCTTTTTTGTTTTATTCAAAGAAGATTTTATAGTCCAGAAACCTGATGCCGGCTGATTTATTAATCAATAATATTAATATTATTGACTAATAATTTAATTATTAATCAATAATAATAATAATCACTTTATTTATAATCCTCTGACGAGTGACCGAAATCAAAGCGTACAAAAAGCTGATTTTTATGCATACGAATATTCGACACATTTTAGGAATATGAGTTACAGCAATCTTTAAATTATTAGCCGTCTTTCTATTTCAGTTTTTAATTGAATACGAAATGCCATGAAAAGTTACACAGTTCTTTTCAGCAATAAAACTAAAAATAACACAAAGAAAATATTAGTAAACCGTTTTATCTCCTATACAACGTGGGTGTGGATTCCTTTCAACGATTTAATTACGAAAAATTATAATTTAATAAACCTGTGTTGTAGTGGTTCTATACACCGTTCGTTCAATGGTGAGTAAAACTTCTTTTAAAAATTCATTCATTTATTATTTGTTTATTAATAACAATTACGTAGGATGATACGATTGAAAAACTCTGTTAATAGAAAATTAGAAGACGAAAAATAAAATAATGATGTAAAACATATTACGTACAGTGCAGTATAAAAACTGACGCAAATATGAAAAAGTCGTCGTTTTCTGTTGCACAAGCTTTTGCTCTGCTGGCGCTAATGAGGGAGAAAGATCCAATTTCCATTCAAACAACATTTGTCTTTAAGCAGATTATTCCTGCAGAAAAAAAGGGTTCATATCTAAACTGGAACACGGTATAAACATGAGAGGAACACAGTATAAACATGTTTTCTTAAGGCAAAAATTTAAGCCTGATTAAAAATGAGTTAGTTCTAATTTACAGTTCAAATTTTATTTCTATGAAACGAAATTCTACTTGGAATATCATGAACGTTTTTTGATTACGGTACCGTGGGGGCGCTCAAAAGCAAATTTAGACAGCAGAAAGATTTGCGTTCAGGTAAAAATTTTAGCACTTCAAGTCTTTACCTAGAGTTCAAATGCAGTCTCGGCATTTTCCGGTAATTTGGTGCGAGAAAAGTGAGCGGGATAAACGTGAAGTTTTATCTACAACTCGTCTGATTTTAACAGGCAAAGTAGTCAACTCCTGCTCCTTGCTGACATTCAGTTAACGGCTTTGATACGGAATTTCCTGAGCTTTTGCTTCACTGTTTTTGTCATGCATGTGATGAGATTTAAATCGATGACTAAGTAGTGCTGTTATTTTTGTTTCCCAGGTTCTATAATGAATGTTATAAGGAGATTTCATTCAATAAACATCCAGTAGAAGATTACGAATGCATTTAGTGCGTGGTCTAGTAACTCCATTTGATTGGTTCTTTAAAGTTTACGCTATAAAGTTACAAAATTTGAACTACAATAGAGTTGTTCCAGCTATATTCTTCTCGTATAAAATTTCAGTGATACGTGGATTTCGAGTAAAATTTCATGGATAATTCTTCTCAGGCTATATGGTTTTGAGAGAAATACATTCTTAGATTTTAATTTATTTATTTGCCTAAGATACAACTAATCATTCCGAGAACCTCTTCAATCATAGGATACATGGCAATTTAAATGCTAATTTAAATGAAATGTCCCTAAATGAAAGCGTTTTTTTCCCTGGTACCCGAATGAATAAGTTTCAATAAATATAATCAAACATGTCGTACGATACACGGCTTACACCCTGACACTGCAATAGCTCCTCCCGTATCAGCACCTACGCGGGTAATAATCTCGTCTTTAAAATTTTCTTATGAATTCATTAAAAAGAGTTGAGAAGTCAAGTGAATAATTTCTTAGAAATGCGTTTAGAAATGATAATTGGCCATTTATTCACTATTTCTGTTTCTAAATATTCAATATTTTTCAAGTAGAAAGAATTGAGCCCATATTTGACTGCTCTAATAATAACATCGATATCGAATTCATCATGATTTTTTATATCATAATCCGCAGCTAGCAAATTAAATGAAAATATTTCAATGCATTTTTTAAAAGCAAACAAAAATTTCATATATTAACCGTCCAAGCTGAGCGTAACGTTTCCTACTTTAAAAAATCGATTTCTGAAGAATTGATTTTTACGCGTTGCTTTAGTTTAAGACGGTGAAAATCTTTTATATTCGTTTTCGATTCATCGCCGGCCAACCAACGGAAGTAAGACGAATCTCGGAAAAAATGTTTTTTCATCGAGCAGGAGCCAAGACTTTTAATGGACTTATAACATAATAAAAACGAATGTGATACTCATTTAAAAAAACATGACTGGCATTCATGAAAACATGACTGGCATTCATGAAAACATGACTGGCATTCGGATCGCAATGAAGAATCTCATTCTTACACATTGTTCAATTGTAAAAATTAGCCAATCGCCCATTAAAATGTACAACTTCTGGTTCTTGTCGCAAGGAAGACAAAAGGACGTTCAAACGCATTCAAGTATTGGAAATGGAACGCGCTCGTCTAAAATCAAAATAAAATTTTGTCTGTGTTCGATTTTTTATACGATACGCTTTGGCTACTGCGTGAGTGACTGTAATTTTGTAAATAATTGTGCCGTTTGTTTAACTTTTTATTCATAACTCTCACTAGATGAGTATCCGTAGAGTTAAGAGAAACGCTGTTTACGAGCACACTTTCTAAACTTGCTACAGATGAGACAACAATATCATGAATACAAAGTTTATTCTAAAACTTCATTTAAAACAAAATAGAACACAGCGACTTTTGATGAATATAAACAATTTATTTAATTCGGCTGTTGTGATTAAAAATAAAAAAAAATTCGGTTGATAAAAAATTTAATTCATTCGGCTGATGATTAAAATGTGTGCACACTTCAATCGGCTGACTCGTTTACAATGAATGTTATCAAAAATAAAGTTGCAAAGTTTTTGTGTATTGCAAGTTTTCGGACCCGCAATTATTTTTCTTCAGGGCTCCCTGCGAGCATATGATAATTTAATTTTTGCTACTAACTTTCATTCTTCAACTTAAGAGCTCGAGTGAATAGTTTTAATATCCAGTGAAACATTTGAACCTTGTAAGTTTTGTAAAAACTTTAATACGCTGGTTTTATAATTGCACAATTCATTGCTTGTACTGAATATTTCTTGGATTGAAGTTAAAACCTCAACATGACTTTGATATTTTTTCATTTATTCACGGAGTCTGTTTATTGGGCACTGAATTTCGTTGCTTTATTCAGGTTCATTAAACATTAACTGAAGAGAAATTAAAGTTACAAGGATAGTAGAGGCAAATGATGTATGAATTCTTGCGCGAATTGAATGAGGCCTGCATAAATACATACATCGAATGGATTATATTAATGTTATTTAATATATGTTTGTTCTAAATGATTACAACATAAAATAGAAGGATCGTGTACTTAAAGTATCTCTAGATAAAGGGTAGTCATTGAACGCTAGAAGATTATTTACATTCGTTTTGGGATTTCCTGATATTTTATTTCCGATTGATATTGGAAAACGTGCATGAATTTCCCGACTTTCATAATAGTGTGAAGGTATTTCCTCCTGCATACGAGATTAATATCGTCTGTACAGGACATTAATTTATAGCTAACAACCAAAATTAGATCAAAATTAATATTAATTTTTTATTAGAACTTAACATAACAATGCATAAAATAATTGTAGTCACAGCTCATTAACTTTTGAAATTAAATATTTATTTAAAGGTTTCATTCATGCAACATCTACTAGAATAGTGATTACAAACGCGGGATCTCCTGGCCTGCCTCTACTCATGCGTGTTAGAATTACTTGTTCAGTGTTACCTGTCGTAGTTACCGTGTTAGAATTACCTGTTCAGTGTTACCTGTCGTAGTTACCGTGTTAGAATTACATGTTCAGTGTTACCTGTCGTGGTTACCGTGTTATAATTACCTGTTAAGTGTTACCTGTCTTAGTTACCGTTTTAGAATTACCTGTCGTAGTTACCGTGTTAGAATTACCTGTTCAGTGTTACCTGTCTCAGTTACCGTGTTAGAATTACCTGTTCAGTGTTACTTGTCTTAGTTACCGTGTTTGAATTACCCGTTCAGTGTGACTAGTTCATTATTCACTAGCACGTGCGTTCCTCTGTACTGGTGTGTTTCATAGATTATCTAGTATTTATTTGTTATAGCCATCCAAGTGCCTCTGGTGTGTATTAATTTTCCTGTGTTTAATGAGCAGATTTCATCAATAACTGCAACTTGTTTGTTCTGTTTTTAATAAATTAAATGAAGCGAAACTTGTTCAAAATTATTGGGATTCCTCGTTCACTTAGAACTTATAGGTGGAAAACCAATGCTAAACCGTTCTAAATGTAGCGTTTTTTGAAGAACTGTTACAATAATAATTAAAAATTACTATTTTATCTTATAAGAGCAATAAATGTAACAGTTATCAAGCAACAGTACAGTTTATAATTTTTTCCTGGAGAGGGTTTCACAAACCTAGAAAAATAGTGGAAGGATCCCCTTCCCCTATTCGTGTGTAATGGCTGTCAATGTGAGACGCTCAATTTCATGTACATACAGGAAGGATTTGTGTAAAATAACTGACATGGTAATTGTTTAGGACCTAGCACTCGAAGGCCTCGCTGCAGCGCTACATTGGTATCAATGATGACTATAATTTGAAAGATCTGGAATGCTCACTGTTGCGTATTGCATTAGGTAACCGAGCATAAAGCAGTATTTGCATGTTTATGAAACATGGACGCCGATAAACTTTGAAAAATATTTTACAACGTTTGTTGTAATCTTGTGCGTGTGTCTCAACACGTTGAGTGCGACATGATTCGCCAAGGGTTGCAGGTTTTTTTCCGGGCAAATTCCGCAATTTAGTTGTTCTCAATTGCGTCTATCGACAAAAATTTCTGATGGCAGTACTACCTCATTAAATTTTTAAGTACGGAAAAATGAAAATTGCATTTTTTCACCGTAATCTACAAATGTACTAGTATATTTGAATTATAAGCCCTTATATCCGTGGACCTAGCCGTTTTTAGGCCATCTGGCAGCCTGGTGCGTCGCGCCGCACTCAATGTTCTAATTTTAGGTCTCCCAAATATCTTCTATCGCTCTTCAAATAATTGGTTTAGCAAACGGTTTAATAAATTGATGAAAGTGTTATTGTCCGCTGGGCTTACTGGATGAAAAATCATCCATTCAATTTTGTAACGCCATTATTTGCTATACAAATAATGTTAATGAAAAGTATGTACCTGCAAATTTCTGTTCTCCCGTAGTTGTTTTTAGTAAGAAATATCACCGGAATTAAGACAATATACATAACCCCATCTTGCTGGTCATGCTGTCGCGGGACAACTGCGCTCCTAAAGCAACGTTATATTGGTCTCTGTCAGGGTGCCCTGACATAACAGGATTATTTAAAACAGATCAGTGAATTTTTAAAGGCCACAAGATATGTTTTAATATAGTAGAGGATCCGCGTCCACGAGACGGAACTATATTCTAAATGCAAAAAAAGTTGACAAAAACTCGTTAATCTCAGACCTATTGAAATTCACAGACATTGCAAATTGTATTTAGTCTGACAAAAGTAGGCTACCTTATCGCAATCAACTGCTTCTCGAGAAAACTAGCTACGCTCACTTTTTCTCTTCAGCCACGTAACATCTGGAGATTAATGGAATCAAATCTAGGTTAGGATAACTGTCTTACATCATAGGGATTCCCTGCATTACACTACAGAGGCCTGCCATCAGAATCCCGGAAATCAGCCTTCCGGAAACTGTTTACTCGGTATGTATTGACCAATAATAATGTACCAAAGTTTCGCCTTGATATCAGAAATTTTCACCTAATAGCTGTCAGTAACGTCAAGAATATTTACCAAAAACCCGTCTGCAACGGCACTGATTTTCTCCCGAAAGCTATCCTAACATTACGAACTTTTTCCAGAAAAAGCTGTTGCCGGTGCCAATATCTCCATCTACGTACACGTCTCACGTGCCTGATCAAATTCATAAGATGAACTAAAAAATTTCCGAGATTCAAGGTACAGAGACTAAATTTTATTCAATTCTTCCCGCGGTAAAGTGTATGGCGTTGAAGGCCATGAATTTGAATGTTCACGCACTTCGCGTCTGAAATATTTCCGTGAGTCAGGAAAGTGAAGCACTCACGGATGCTTCATTATTCTGTAGTCTGAAATGAAGCCTGGGATTTATGTTTTATGGGACCTCAATTTGCGGGACTTGACCCAAAGAAACGTTGGGCACCAAGAATCGTTGGGGCAATTAGTAGAGGAAAGTTCGTATCCATATTGCAGCGTAGAAGCGAGGGCATATGTGTGGGGTTGGATGTAGCCAAGCTCTGTGCTGAAGAATTACCGTCTTTTCCGCCCCTCAGTTTGTGAGGCGACGTCTTTATTTTCTGATAAAATACGAGAATTTGCGATAGTGCCATTTCCTCACTAGTCGTATTGTATGCGACAATTCATTTATATGATTTAATCCATAGGATTTGCGACATCAGAAGTCATACTAAAATCATATGACATGCCAAGTGCTTTCTAACTTATATAAAGTCTTGAAATCGGTGGTATTTCACCACGAAAATATTCAAAGATTTGCTTTAATTGTATATTTTTAAACCGGATTCACTCGCCTTGTGATATTCTCCTAACTCGCAATGCGCAAACTGACACATATAGCGAAACGATATGTATGCGTTCATGCGGCTGCAAATTGCAATAAAATAGACCTAAAATGGTCTTCTTGATGGGCTAGAATTCACTACATGCGCCAGACTACATGCCATCGAAGGTTGTAATCATATGACAGACACATCTTTGGCTGATACATTTTCATGGAGTCATTTGTGTATGCATTGTTTTATAACCACTCCCACATCTGTGTATGTAATGTTGTATAACCACTCACACAAATACGTTATGCCAAACACTAGATCAATATGAGCAGGGTGGCCCAGTGGTTAC
>NW_025942060.1:0-1657 GCF_000764305.2 Hyalella azteca | reverse complement strand
CCAGAAATGCAACAATTCTGAGCTAAAAACAATGATATGTTCTGTAGGCCAGAAATGCAACAATTCTGAGCTAAAAACAACGGCTAAAAACAACGATGTGTTCTGTAGTCCAAAAATGCAACAATTCTGAGCTAAAAACAATGATGTGTTCTGTAGTCCAAAAATGCAACAATTCTGAGCTAAAAACAATGATGTGTTCTGTAGGCCAGAAATGCAACAATTCTGAGCTAAAAACAATGATATGTTCTGTAGGCCAGAAATGCAACAATTCTGAGCTAAAAACAATGATGTGTTCTGTAGGCCAGAAATGCAACAATTCTGAGCTAAAAACAATGATATGTTCTGTAGGCCAGAAATGCAACAATTCTGAGCTAAAAACAACGGCTAAAAACAACGATGTGTTCTGTAGTCCAAAAATGCAACAATTCTGAGCTAAAAACAATGATGTGTTCTGTAGGCCAGAAATGCAACAATTCTAAGATAAAAACAATGATATGTTCTGTAGGCCAGAAATGCAACAATTCTGAGCTAAAAACAATGATATGTTCTGTAGGCCAGAAATGCAACAATTCTGAGCTAAAAACAACGAGGTGTTCTGTAGGCCAGAAATGCAAAAATTCTGAGCTAAAAACAACTAGGTGTTCTGTAGGCCATAAATGCATGATGAGGATTTTTTGTTAAATTATCAACGCCGTTTCAACGTCTTTTTCCACGAGTAAACTTGGTTCATTTTCGTTCAATAAACCACACAGAGACTACCATTGTAATATAGTAGCAAATTATTAATTGAAATTATTAGTGATTTAATTAAGTATGAGATTCAATGATTGACATCTCTGAAAATCGGTGTGAAAATGTTGCTAAGATTTATTCAGCTATATCAGTTCTTTATTTTATTTTTATCACAAATATTTCTGTGACATCAGCTTTTAATGTTCATCTCAGAGATTACAGAAGTGACTTTTGGTGCTCGTTGAATTCTTTAATTTCTTGTTTAACCAAATACTGAAACGTTATCAAGCTTCAAACAATGATATAAATTAATTATAATTATTTGTTTTTATGAGGTTAAAATCACAATTATTCCATCATGACAACTGAAAAGCTGCAATCGGCGAACGGTCGCATAGCCGACGAAGTACATTAAAAAACTTTATTAGTATAGATTTTTATGAAAAAATATAATGCAAAATGAATTTACAGAAGAAACAGCAGACAGAAATATTGAACAGAAGAATTCTTATAAGATTAATGAGCGGAAAATAAATATTTGAATTAATGCATTCAACATAACAGATAACGGAGAAGCGCCATATGTAAAGTTCAAAATATTGAAGAGTGCATTAGATAAAGAGATTACTGTGGGGCTAGGAATTCAAGACTAACCTCCGGAAATTATGATGAGCAACTATCAGTAACAAATAAGTGAAAAATTGGCATCGTAAACAAATTTTGAATGCACTCACAAGCTCACTAATCGTAAACCTAATACTTACAATTATAAGAAATCTAAGACACATTATGCGTCCCATATCTTTTGCATCATGAATTACAGTGTTACTTATTCTCACCATCAAAATGATACTGATTCAGCATCATCACTATTACACTGATCTGTATCATCACAATAACATCGAAAATTATTATATCGAAGCAT
>NW_025942059.1:0-3024 GCF_000764305.2 Hyalella azteca | reverse complement strand
TTTGTCGTTAAAGGAGCCGGGAAAATGTATGCTGGGACCTCAACGATACCAACCACGACCATGTAGACGAATGGAGACCTGGCAAGTCGATATAAAAACCCTCAACAAAACATAAGTCAAGGTCATTATATACCCTAAACTATCATTCAACGAAGACTGTTATTATTTAAGGCACCGAAACATGATATACATAATCGATATAAAAACCCTCAACTATACATAAGTCAAGGACATTATTCCCTAAACTATCATTCAACGAAGACTGCCATTATTTAAGGCACCGAAACATGCTATAAATAGTCGATGTAAAAGCCCTCAACAATACATAAGTCAAGGACATTATTCCCTAAACTATCATTCAACGAAGACTGTCATTATTTTAGGCACGGAAACATTATATAAATAGTCGATATAAATACCCTTAACCATACATAAGTCAAGGACATTATACCATAAACTACGTGTATCATTCAACGAACACTGCTATTATTTAATTAAGGCACCGAAACATAAACATTGAACAGTGCCCGAAATTGAAGTAATCAGCGCCTTATTAAGTACATATGAATATAACAATGTAGTGATCAATTGAGACTTGAGTGAACGAGTTAAGTTAAGACATCCATCAACAGTAATCACTGTAATAACCAAAATTGGGATAGAAATCGGGGTAATTAATAGCTACCTCATTCGTTCACCACTCACGTTCTAATATCAATAACACTCTACTATCTGCTATTTCTTTCACCACTAACCACTTTTATTTTGAAAGCTTCATTGATCTGCGACGAACAATACTTGTTTTTGTTCTATCGTCTCCCATGTACTCAATTGCAATTACTATTTATATCCAACCGAAAGATGTATACACTGCTACTTTCTCACCGTCATCACTCTGCCACTGTCACCACTCGTTAGGTACTATTTTCTCACGGTTACCACTCAGCCACTGTCACCACTCGTTAGGCCACCATCACCACTCACCCACTGCTATCACTCTGTAGGGGTATTATCATCACAAGGATGCCGATGGTAACAGTGATGATGGTGCGCACTGCCATCATCTTCAGCATGATGGTGGAGCTGAACAGTCGCCTAACACTTGCCAGCTGGCCCTGCTGCCGCACACTTCGCTTGCACTCGCTCTGAGGAATTGTAATGTAAGGTAATATTATGTCATGTAATATAATGTTATTTAATGTAATGGTATGTACTTTAGTGTGACGTAATTTAATGTGATGATATGTAATGTAGTGTAATGTAGTGTAATGAATCGCAATGTAGTGTAGTTTAGTATAATGTAATGTAATGTAATAGCGGTTTCAGAGTTTATTAGGCCGTAGTCCTGTCACCGATTCTTAACATCGCAGAACATTCACGGCTGGTTGAGATTTCGAACACGCAACTCACTACTCAAATTCTGCCGTTTTTAACCGCCCGGCCTCCTCTCCGATTCTGACCAGACCTGTCGCACAGAGCTGGGATCAAACCCGCACCTCTTTGCTCCAATCCTGGTATTCCGAACTGTAACCACTAGGAATTGTGGTCATTCTATTGGACGAATGCATACGATGTCATTATTACAATAACTGAAGGTGGGGCAACAGAACTACTCTGTTTATAAACTGAATCTAAACCAGTTTTTAGTCGAATAACATTTTATTTGCAAACAAATTCGAAGGTACTTTGATGTAGTTACATTTTGGGTAATTTTGAAATGAAAATCAGTTGGGTTACGTCTCTCGTTCTTGATAAACTGTAGAAATTCTAAGGATTGTCAACTTGAAAATTGTTAAATTTATATCCATCTTTGGCTTTTACCAAAGTAGGCCGATAACTGGCATGAGTCAGAACAAAATTTTATAGCAGCATTCCCAACATGACCATGAGTGTGCCGCTAAGACCTCCACCAACTGCATGGCGAGGGTTGAGTAAATAACGCTCTTACTTGTATATACTCGTACTTATCATATAGATATCGTATAGTTTTCATATAGTCATCATATAGTCAAAATGTAGTTAGAATTTAGTTTTCAAATAATTTTCACGTAGTCGTTATGTAGCTAAAGTCCNTATTGTGAGATTTCGTTTGTTTGCATTTCGGAGTATGGTGAGTTCTATTTTATGTCAAATATTTTGACAGTCCAATGCTTTATTTGAGAGCTCTAAATTTTCGAATGTAACGCGTTTTCGTAGCTAGTTTACCGCCAGTAGCTCTTCTTTCGAATCTAAATAGATTTTCCTGATGACGAAAATTTAACATTGAAAGGGACGATAGAATGAATACGATGATCAACTGGGAGGTTGAAGATTTGTGTGAAATAAAGGAAATAAATAGTGTAAATCAGTTTGCATGCTTGACGACTGACTAATTGTTATATTGAGGTCTTTTGGAGTCAGATCAAGCAGAAGAGTTTAACTTTTTGCCAACCCCCGGCATTGCGAATTGAGGTCGGGTAGATTTTGCAGAACAATTCAAGATTTAATTAAATTAAAATTGGCTATTTTGTACTCGCATTTTAAGTGGATATTGATATGAACCCATTTATTCCAACATCCATATAATAATTGCAAGCCACCACATCAAAATTCATACCGGTACAAGAAGACCCACCATAATGGTTGCGTGCAATGTTCAGTAAGCTTATGTAAGTTAGAGTTTGACTGTGTCATTCATATGCTGAGTGCGTGGCAACCTTGTCAAATGTTCTAATCACTTCACTTGCTTCAATAAATCTTAAAAAAATCTTTACTCTATTCGTTCGATGGCACGATATACGATGAGTCAAATAGAATACAACCATTCAGAATAACAATATATAATAACAATATATTGTATTCTCCTATACGTATACGAATTCCTACGAGTGAAGCTTGTAGCTCCCACTGATGGCAAGCGTACAACGTAGCATTACTGAGGACAACTGCCGCGAATTGAAGAATAAGAAAAAGCCTTCTAGCCAGGGCGCTGCTGGCCACACATTGCTCACCGAGCCTTAGTATTCCTGCGATAGAACTGCTGCA
>NW_025942058.1:0-786 GCF_000764305.2 Hyalella azteca | reverse complement strand
ATGAAAGCCACGATTCCGACGACGAACGGACATCACGATGCAGAATTCCGATTCTGGATTCTATTCACGAACGCAGCTATCTTGGTCAGGAATATTCAACTATGTCGAAAACGACAATAATTGATGAAAAGTTTATACCAAGCCAAGGGTTTGAGCAAAACTATTATTTCTCAATGAATGATGAACAGAACAGCCGGCACAATGCCATGGAATTTCAACAAAGTGTCAACACTCTGGAAATTGTCAGCGCGGAAAAGCGTGGGCAGGAAACAACGCGCCCACTAACCCACATGGTCGAATCAGCCCCATTCTTAACATCTCATTTAAGACCCAATAATATCTCGGGAAAAGCGGTCCAATTCGTAACAACATCTCACCCACGACCCAATAACATCGTGCGCGAAGCTGTCCCATTCTTAACATCTCACCCAAGACCCAATAACATCTCGGGAGAAAATGTCCAATTCTTAACAACATCTCACCCAAGACCACATAACATCGTGCGCGAAGCTGCCCCATTCTTAACAACATCTCACCCAAGACCCAATAACATCTCGGGAGAAGCTGTCCCATTCGTAACAACATCTCACCCACGACCCAATAACTTCATGCGCGAAGTCTCCCCATTATTAACAACATCTCACCCACGACCCAACAACATCTCGGGAGAAGCTGCCTCATTTGTGACATCTCACTTAGGAGCCAACAACATCTCGGGAGAAGCCGTCCAAATCGTAACAACATCTCACCCGAGACCCAACATTTCACCCAAAAGCAGCCGGGCGG
>NW_025942057.1:0-308 GCF_000764305.2 Hyalella azteca | reverse complement strand
TGAGCAAAGTCGTCGACATAGGAATCCAACTTCATAGTGTTCATTTGTTGGCCTGGCTGAAATGCCTGGATCGCAAGTGTAAGAGGAAGTAAGAGGAAGCTCTAAATTGAAAAAATTGCATGATGTTATTTTTTTCAACATGCTGGAAAGGTATAATCTTGGTAATCTTGGTACTTGTTTGGGACATAGCAGTCCCAGGCCACGATGGATCGCCACTTCTGATTATCATTCATCCACCCTCATTTGGGCCACCTGATGCATGATGCTGTTGCTTGCTTCTCACTGCTGGTAGTGTTGCAGGGGAGGTC
>NW_025942056.1:0-610 GCF_000764305.2 Hyalella azteca | reverse complement strand
TCTTTACTGCTGTTAAATAGTTTTTGAAATGAAAAATTTCAAAATTGTTATATGATGCAATTTATCTAGGATACAACAAAATGGGATCAATGGGAAACCAGAGTTTTTGAGTGCCAGCTGTACACACATACTCTAAGAAACCTTTTGTGTGGGGATAAAACCCTACAAATTGTAGTTCTTATGAATATTATACATTTTGTAGTTACCAACTGTAATTTGAGTGCTGTCTATATCTGCTGAGGCCTGAGTTGCAACTTATAAGTTTTTGGAGGTAAAACACTCAAAACAATATTTATAAGGAAATGTTACACATTACACTAATTATGTATTTTGTCACATTCAATGCTGTTGGAAGCAGTGGTGTAGTTCAATAAGAGGATTGTCTCAAGGGAAAAATTCAGGAAAAATAATGAAGGAAAATAAGTACATACCACATGGAATAGAAGAGCTGAAATTTAACCTTATCATTATAGCTGGTTATATTATAATCTGTTTGATTGTTTTTCAAGTAGATAAACCAGAATTCTCAAATTCAACCTTGGCTGTGGCAGAATTGTTTTGCAACCATAGGCACTCAGGGATATTTCAAATATATATAATTAAAGTGAAT
>NW_025942055.1:0-1693 GCF_000764305.2 Hyalella azteca | reverse complement strand
TGAACGTGCTACATAAGTAGCCAGTTTGACTGTGTAGATTGTGTGAACGTGCTACATAAGTGGCCACTTTGTATGTGTAGATTTATTTTGTATTCACTAATGTTACGTTTGTATAAATTGTATTGTATTCTCTAATGTTATATTTATATTGTATTCACTAACGTTATGCATGTGTTGACTCATGTGTTGTATTGACTGTATTGCCTTGTATTAACTGTGTATGTGTTGTGTGCAGCACCCAGAGAAGCTGGTGGCCATTAAGATTGTACTGCATTCATTAACGTTATGCATGTGTTGACTCATGTGTTGTATTGACTGTATTGCCTTGTATTAACTGTATATGTCTTGTATGGACTGTATTGCCTTGTATTAACTGTATATGTGTTGTATGGACTGTATTGCCTTGTATTAACTGTATATGTGTTGTGTGCAGCACCCAGAGAAGCTGGTGGCCATCAAGAGCATCACAAAGAAGAACATAGCGAAGAGCCAGGCGCTGCTCAGCAAGGAGATCAAGATTCTTCAGGTGAGTGTTATTCATCTTATATATTATATTGGTCAAAAACATCTCATTGTTATACCTTATAGTCTTGCTGTTATTATATTGGTCAATAATATCTTCTTGTTATCCCTTATAGTCTTGCTATTATATACCCCTATAGTCTTGCTATTTTCTATATTCCTTCAAGCGAGTTTTATTCATCTTATATATTATGTTGGTCAATAATATCTCTTTATACCCTATATTCTTGCTCTTATATACCCTATAGTCTTGCTATTTCCTATATTTTTCAGGGGAGTTTTGTTCATCTCATATCGGTTGAAAAAATCTCGTTGTAATACCCTAAAATCTCGTTGTAATACCCTATATTCATGCTGTTATTTACCCTAAAGTCTTGCTATTTCCTATATTCCTTCAAGTGAGTCTCTTTCATCTTATATTGGTCAAAACCTCGTTGTTATACCCTATATTCTTAATGTTATTTACCCTATAGTCTTGCTATTTCCTATATTCCTTCAAGTGAGTCTCATTCATCATATATTGGTCATAAACGTCTCGTTGTTATACCCTATAGTCTTTCTTTTCCAGTTTAAACTAATGCATTCTATACAAACTCAACTTAGTCTTAACTAATCCATATTACCGGCAAAGGCTCACACAATAATAATAATAATAATAATATAAATATAATAATATATTTATGTAGCACGTTCTCACATCCACTCATACTTATAATAATAATAATAATAATAATATTAATAGTAATAATAAAAAATAATAATGTCTCGCAGTTTATAACATTTCACTTGAACACAGGAGAATGAAGCTAACATATTAAGCGTTCAGTGCTGCTGAAAATATTTTAGCGACTGCCTCGAGTTTAACTTCAATTTCGACTTTTTCCTGGGGTTTATTTTTTATATTTTTTTCGCATTCATGCAAGATTTCCGACTTATCAGGCGGATGATAAACTTTGGGAGGATGATAAATATTAAGCGAATAATGAAGGATGGGTGGATGATGATTATAGGAGGATGATAAATATTAGGCGAATAATAAAGGATAGGTGGATGATGAATTATAGGATGATGATTTAATGATACCAGGCGCATAATGAAGGATAGACGGATGATGAATTATAGGAGGATGATATATATGATACCAGGCGCATAATGAAGGATAGACGGATGA
>NW_025942054.1:0-454 GCF_000764305.2 Hyalella azteca | reverse complement strand
TAGAATAGAAACTTGCAACATTCAAAGAAGATCAAAGTTTCATTATTATCTGTGTATTGTAACTTACTATTCATGTTTTCTTAATGTATAATTTTCTGATTTTGATTTCAATTGATTTCATTGCTGACTTGCTGTTAACATTGAGAAACTTCCAAGTATCTTTCATGCAAGAAATACTTGCTTAAATAAATTTTAATTAAGATATAAACATGTCTTGAAAACTGATCAGTGACCAGGATGGAATTCTAATTTCGGAGGTTCATATATTATTTTGATCCACCAGGCACCAAGACCACTTCTTCTATCCAACATTGTTATTTGAGGCAAAAAATGAACTTCTTGAAGGCTTAAAACACGCACGCATAGTGGCAAAGCAGAGAGTTTTTTAGACTCTCCCTCAAGTTCATTTTTGAGTCCTATAAGTAGACCAGTAAAGTATCCTGGATACCAGCCT
>NW_025942053.1:0-637 GCF_000764305.2 Hyalella azteca | reverse complement strand
GTCTATTATTCTATAGAAGGAAATAGTATACTATTTACTCTGAACATTAAGGTTTCAAATTAGATATAAAAAACATTTAGGCCTATTGCATTAATTCCACACTCAGGAAGATGTATATAAACGGGGAAATTTCTCGCGTAAATCAATCTAATTATATTTTTTTCGCGCAGGTCTTCGTGCAAATCACGGTCATCGATTCCGCGCCGCGCAGCACTCGGCGCGGGCCGCGGAGCCATCCGACACAGTTTTCATCTGAATGGAATGGCAACATTGTCTGTAGTCTTGTAGATTATTTCAAGTAACACTGAACCCATGGTCAGGAAGATGTGCCAGGTGCATGGGAATTTATTTTGTCATTTTAACGACCTGCGGGGTGCGCCGTACTATGCTGGTAAAAAAATGCGCCGTGCGCCGTACTTTAGAAAGCTTAAATAGTTCTACTATTTTAGTCGACAATATACGCGAGTTTATTGCGAGTATATTGACTACGTGAGTCGAACTGACAATAATAAAATGTAAGACATGTCCGGGTTACTTCTGACCATAGTGACAAACCAGAGATTTTTTAGAATCAGTTCATTTTAAATTTCCTAATTCACTCAAGATTTTAACAAATTTATTAAATATGATAATGCTG
>NW_025942052.1:0-9318 GCF_000764305.2 Hyalella azteca | reverse complement strand
GGTAGGTGAGGGGACGAAGTGACACACCACACTCAGACACTGCCATCAGCCTACACCAGTAAATCACTCCTCAACCCTCACCTACCCCACTCATCTGTTACACCGTTGTCCTCAGTTACACAATACTGCTGTTGTCTTGAGTCTATACACGCAGTTCTGCTTTGGTAGTGTAGCGCGGACTTTTAAAGTCCGTGAATGCGGACTTTCTTGAAACTTGGCGTTTCAAGAGGGACCTCCCTCTTCCCGAACAGTTTGGCGGCAAAGAATTCGGGGGAGGGGCGGGGAAAGCGATTTATTGATGAACGAATTAATTGTGCTGGGGGATTATACCTATGGGTGTGACATAATATTTATGTCATGCAGGTCTTTTATTGGCATGTGTGTACAGGTCTCAAGTCTAAACCTCTCAAGTCTAAACCAACCAGCCGCGTGAGGAGATGCAAAGAGTGGAAGCTGGCTTTCTACTGAATAGGCGTGAACTGCATACTCATTTTTACAGGAATTTGATAGCCGACAATATTCAGAACAAATTGCTATGTGTGTCATAAAATTAAATAATGAAAGCAATCAAAGCTTTAATTCAAATAATAATTGCCATGACACATTTTTGCGCATTACTGTTGATGCTTCGTGACTTATATGCATTTTTATTGACATGAAATTATAGTATATTATGCTAGAGCGATCTTTACACGTGCTTATATGAAACAGCCTAAATTAACTTGGTTGTGCTATCACGACACAGCATTACCGTAAATTATGAACGCGTATTGTTTTCAAATGGATGCATGTGTTCAAATTCAAATAAGGCCTGCCCACGGCCAGTGTCAGCTCAGCTGACGAACGGCCCCTTACTTCAGAAGCAAGAAAGCTTTTGCCGGGTAAGGTTGTGTTACATGATTGGTCCTCCGTCCTCGGTCCGTAAAGAAGTGTCGTTAGGTTCAAAATGACATAAGACCAGGTTCTTTTGAATAACCTATAGAATTGCACCATGCCCAAGCATACACGCTCAGAGCTACGGCTACCTAAACTTTTCAATGTAGCGTGCGCCGTGCAGTTCTGATGGATCTGAGTGCGTACCATAAAATGGGGTAACTTTGACCACTTTTTATTTTCAAAATGATGCTATTTTTTTATTAGATAAGTTAAACTTAAATTGAAACATGCAAAATACAGGTCTATAGCATAGTGACAAACCAGAGATTTTTTAGAATCAGTTCATTTTTAATCTCCTCATTTACTCAAGATTTAAACCAATTTCTTATGTATGATAATGCTGGTATCCATGATACTTTGCTTGTCTACTTATAGGACTCAAAAATGAACTTGAGGGAGAGTCTAAAAAACTCTCTGCTTTGCCACTATGGTCTATAGGCTATACTCTAGTTTTACTCGCCATAAATTGCTGGCAGCTGGCTCCTGCCTCATAGTTTTGATGTAATTTAAAAAAAGTGATGGTCTTTGTTACCCCAGCGGCCCAGCTCTTAGCCCTTAGGGTTTCTTTGACTGGGTGGTAAAATCAATTTTATTTTTGGTAAAATAACTCCATGTTTTGGTGCAGGTAGAACTCCATTTTTTGGCTACAGGCCTTGGCTTAAGGCTTAGCAGAAGTAACTTTTCAAAATACCTAGCATTTTTCACCATTTTTTTCAGGAATTTTTCAAAGCTAGTAAATGTAGTATTTTTTTACTTCCTTTATACTACATAGATAGGAAAAATGTTGACGTTTACGCCACTATATTTAGTTTTGCAATATTCCAATTAGTTTTGCTGCTAGAACAGTTTCATGCCATCATTGCCATGTCGGATGACTGTCCCGGCACTCCCGGGGCCCCTTTAGTAGGCTTTACGCCGCTTCTACCGACGCACCGGCATCGTTTAGATAAATAAGGAGCTTTTAGCCTCAAGCCTTTGCTCCACACACTTATCTATAATTATAATATTAAATATTCAACTATATGTGATTTTCACAGTCGGGCACAGAGCACAGTAACTTACGTTCGTCTCGGGCCGAAGTTTGACCGGAATCCACTCGCGATCCTTGCCTGCGCACCCGCTTTTACCTACCAGACCAAACTCACAGTGCCCGGTCATCCGTAAGTACGGGTAAATAATTGACCGGAGAAGTACATTGAATGCTTATGAAGTTCCGATAACACCCCATAGGCAGAAGTATATAAAATACACTTTAGGGCTAAATTGAGAATTCCAAATAAACAGGAACAATTTCTGAATGGAAATTATTTTTGTACTGTTCATATAGTTGTAATCACTCAGTTCCTTCAATAAAACAATAAAAACAATAAAACAATGTTCAGCCTAGGTTCTGCTACTGAATCAGTTTCTTCATACTAATTCAACCATGAGTTTCTACTCGTTTTTATCTGCCATCTATCAGCCTGGCTACTGAGCGGCTTTTGAATCCAGGCACACCATACTGGGGGCTGAATTATTTGCTATATTCAAGGCTATTGAATCAGTTTCTTCATACTAATTCAACCATGAGTTTCTACTCGTTTTTATCTGCCATCTATCAGCCTGGCTACTGAGCGGCTGTTGAATCCAGGCACACCATACAGGGGGCTGAATTATTTGCTATATTCAAGGCTATGCAGCTTGCCACCACCTATTTACTCGTATATCTGTAGGATAAGCTAGTTTTGATCCTGGCTGACTCACGCGCTGCAATGCAACTCCTCTTTCCCGTCTGTTTGCTCCTATCGCTCGATCAACGCTCAAATTCATAAACTGATGCAAATTGCGTGGCTCGATAGAGTGATGCTGTGCTGGGTTCGTGGCCATAGCAACATTCGTGAGAATGAAGCGGCTGACATAATGGCAAACCTGTCATACACAAATGATCGCTCTGCAAGATCCAATTTGTGTTCTGATGAGTGGCTCCGTTTGTTATAAACCAAATTATTGGATTGTTGGTCACTCTTGTAGTCAGGGGAGGTGCAGTCTTCAGTGAGGGGAACTCTTAGGCTGGGCTTGGGAGCTACGTTATTGAGGGCATGTCAGCACGCTTGAGGGCATGTCAGCACGCTTGAGGGCATGTCAGCACGCTTGAGGGCATGCCAACACGGCTGCGGGTGAGTACACTAGAGGGCCCACGGACCAATGAAGTGTAATGGGCCTCATATAGGCCCATTTTAGAGTGCAACCAAACTTTGAAAGCGAGATCTTCAAGATTGAAACATTCCATAACGAGACTGTGCAGGATTCCCCTATTACGTAACTGATCTGCGGTCAGATTTCAATCACTGCGGGAAGGGTATCTTTCCGTGGCAGGGCCAAGGCTGTTTAACGTCATACCAAAGGATCTAACAGAGGGTGAGTTCACCCTGGAGGGAGGGTGAACGTCTAGCCTAAGAGAGGGAGAGTTCACGAGTGGACGTGTTCCTGGGCACAATCCCTGATCGACCGCCCCTGCACCACGACCAGCGGCGAGAAG
Organism: Hyalella azteca; assembly: GCF_000764305.2. Lineage (NCBI taxonomy): Eukaryota > Metazoa > Arthropoda > Malacostraca > Amphipoda > Hyalellidae > Hyalella > Hyalella azteca. Next base: position 5,864 of record NW_025942052.1, on the reverse strand, counting down.
CAAGCCATATTCAAAACCATCGGCATCAGCTGGCCCAAATGAGGACAGATGCTCAATAGTTGGAGGCGGCGATCCATCGTGGCCTGAAACGGTCACGTTCGAAATATATAACTAATGAAACTAAGCTGAAGCTATACTAAATATGTGGCCAATAAACTAACCAACTAACTAACAAGATGCATCAGACTGATTTATACGTGTAAACTTCGTACGGGGTCGAAATTATTGGGATGCAAATGAACTATGCCTCGATGTATCACGTTGGCCTTTTATTTGAAGGCCCAATTTTAACAAGAAGTTCACAAGAAACATGCGTATAAGTTATCGATGAGATCAATTGTCGAGACAGCTGTATTGCGCTTCTCAAATATATTTTTTTTTTTCATTGGATACATTTTCAAAATGCGCTGCTTTTTATGATTAATGCCAATGATAAATGTTGAGAAGCATTATTTTTCAGTCACCTTATTTAAGCAAACTGACAAACCGAGCAGAGAATAAATAGGGTGTGACTAGATCTCAAGATAAGACATAAAGTATGTTTGGGATACCAGCAATTTCAACAACTTGAAATTGTATAGTATAGTATCTTCGGCATTAAAGAATAGGCCTGGATAGGCCTGTCGCCGATTCTCGTACTTTTCTTGACTAGACTGCCTTTTGATCAGGATATTTTCAACGGACGGTAGATTTAAAATCGCTTCTAGATATCAGTTGTTCCGTAGGGTATTATTAGGTATTAGGTATTATCATTATTATTAGGTATTATTATTACCTTTGAAGGTGCCGTAACTGCTAAAGGTTTTATTCAGCCTTAATTTAAATATTCAAAACTGGTCTATGTTTCGACTTGAATGTTTTAAGAAATGTAATTTAGGTAATCCCGTTTCCTTGATGCAGACCAAACATAAGTGAATAAATTATTTCTCTTTATTTTTCCTTCACATCTTCTTTCAAATGGCATGGATACCATGCTGCAATTCAAGTATTAGTATTATATTATATATATAAGCTCAATAATTTCAGCATTAATCAGCAACTTAGTTTAACATATTTGAGTCATTGACCGAGCCATCCACGGTGAATGGAAGGAAGATTTTTTAATTACATATCCACTCAAGCTTGAAAGGTTTATCTCATTTGTGATAAGATTGCCATCCTGAGTTTGCCCAAAATGAACTCACCCACTGATTGGTGATGTCCAGATACACATAAACCAAATAGGATCCCCCCTAATTACACGGAAATGTGGCTAAGTTCACATTAAAAATTGATAACAATTAGAGAATAATTAATTTAACAAATGAACTTGCGAGTGGTAGTATTTTGTCTCACATTAAAGCATTATTGATAAAATTATTGATATTCATATAACCATATTGACTGGGAAAGTTTGCTCATGGTTTTGGTGCACCAAAGAGATTCAGAAGAGAACTTTCGTAAAGTAAAATCTGCTCAGTGGTTATGCAATAGCTTAAGCTTGGACTCTGTTATACATGATATTGTTGAGCCATATTAAGGAAGCTAATTCAAAGGATATGGCAGCTCAATCAATAGAAAAATTTTATTCACCCATAAAAAATAAAAACTGGCTCGTTTACGCATATCCGAATGTTGTGGTCACATAGCTGGTATTAAAAAAAACTATTCCACTTGAGCGGCACAGCGTAGAAATATTAATGAACCTAAAATAAAATTTACCCATTGCATTTAAAAAATCTCCTTAGATAAATTAAATTGGGTTAAGACGCCTGACCATCTCTCGCTATTTCCCAAAAAAGTTCGGGAACCGTCTAAGCTTTTGCCCAGGATTAGCTACACTCGGTTTTAAGCTATTCCTGATCACTGCTTAGCAACCCGTTCGAATTCAGCTTTTAATCGGAATCTCCTTTCCGAATTTATAGACGCCTGATAGTAGGAGAAAAGTAGGCCGAGCCGAGTCATGTCAATTTTGCAGGCTGCCCTTCAAACCCTGAATCGAAGAAAACATAGAGTGGCTGATTTACGTGCTACCTGAGTCCTAGTCGGCACCAATTTTAGAGTCGGACCCGAATATAAATTTTGTTAGAGAATAATTATTGTGCCCACTCACAAGCTCAACCTATATTGAACGTACATCTTTTTTCTCATTTAACGAGAATGACCACTACAATATAGTGACATAACGTTTCAAATAGTCAAACCATATGTATAACCACATTTATCAATGTGCCCAGGCATTCAGCAGACCATGAATGAATACGTGCGAGTCATTTAAAAATTCCTGTTATATAAAAAAAGCTAAGCAAAAGTTAGCAGAGAATGAAATTAGCGCGCGAACTTACAACAAAAGAATTCATTTGTAGCGAATGGAAAGGAATGATGATTTTATTCCGATTCTAATATTCGTATTAAGCAATTAATAATTTTCGCTTCAGTATTGACTCAACAATCTTCGAATTTGAGACGGAATGAACAAAAAAATTAAGATAACTCTTCCGACCTGCTTAAACCAATATCCAGCATCGGAACAGGTTGTACGTGGTGAAGCATTCAATACCAGGGAGAAAAATTGTGTAAGAATGAAACATAGCATCGCATATTGCATGTATATATGCAGAAATAATCGTCAAGAATCAACTAAACAAGAATGTTGCTGCAATGTATGCAAAATCGACTTTATTTCACGTGTATAAACGAACTATCCCTCATGTCCGGTTGCATGGAGACAACAAAAAAACATTAATTGTTATTTACTTAGGTCCCAATTCCTGTATGCAAAGCTTAGTTATTTGCTCAGGTGTTATCATTAGTTATTAATGATCGAGGACTCACAACTTGGTTCTTTTTCCGGTGCGAAAGACTAGGTTGCACATAACATGGTTCGAGTGTACGGGGCCAAAAACGTGTCGTACTTGTTTATATCAGAATATATGGAGATAATAGACTTAAGTTAATTATGTTCGACTGAAAAATTATTAATGTTTCACCTTTAGCTTTCTCGTATTTGAACATCTGGAGCAGTCGTCATTATCTTATATATTTTTCATATGCATTTTAAAATCGAAATCACTCTGCATTATTAGCTTAATTAGGTTCATTCAATCTCGATATAAAGTACTAAACTCGAACCTGGTCAGCATGTTAGCGGCTTTTCATATATAAGAAACCTTTACATAGAAAGAAGGCCGTTCAGTTAATTGTTGACCATGACGCAACCACTATCGAATTACGGTCATGAGTGTTACGGTCATCTAAGTGTTGACAAGCCTGTTAGCTACAGCAAATGAATCTGGGCAAATAACCAAGTTCTGAGACCTTGATCATTTTGACCTGAGAACGAAACCATGTTTTGTATTACCGTACACTGTATTATCATGTTTTGTATTACCGGATCCTATAAAGAATTTTTCGTGCATCCATGCATTCGGTCATGAGCGCTTGTCAGATAGTATACGGTTGTTGGCGTGTTAGACGACATCCTCGGTATCTTTGATGCCATTGTCGGTTTTATCTTATTCCTGATGAGCTGATATAGCTGCAGGCATCCGAGAAGTGGAATCCAAGTCGTCACGAATCATTAGGAAGATTGTTAAATTACGACAATGAAGTTAATTTAATATGTATCTAATATGCATGTTTTTAAATAAATAAATGAGAATTTTTTTTTAATTTTAAGTTAGGGCCTAAAATAGAATCTTTATAAGTGTAAGCTAAAAGAAATTCTTCTTTAATTCACAGGACCCCAGTTTTCAAATAGTGACAAAAATAACAAAATCAACTGATCGGCACAGTGACAAATCACAGATTTTTTATAATCAGTCCATTTTTAATTAACTTATCTACTCAAGATTTAAAACAATTTCTTGTGTATGATAATACTGGTATCCATGATACTTTACTGGTCTACTTATAGGACTCAAATTTTAACTTGAGAAAGAGTCTAAACAATAGCGCCTTTTTTCCATAGATGAGAAAATGCGATTAAAAAGTCTATGCTCTGACACTATGTTGATCGGAGGATACTAATCCGGTCATGACTCTGCCAGCTCGGTGGAGTGGAATAGATATTTTTTAAAAATAATGATCATGAATTCCAAGAAACAGCGAATTTACCTGCTTCTAACTTATATTTGGACTCGGGTATATTATTTTACTATGAACAATTTTGGGCATCTGTTTTTAACTAATATCTACGTCTACTCGGAACATTATATCGACATGCCAATAGAGGTTTCTGCCTGAATAAAAAACGTCAGAGTGAAACTTCCATGTTAAATTTAGTTTCTTCTGTGACTTTGCAAAACTTAAATGTTTTTAGTGTTCGACGATAAAAAGTCACACTTGCCAAATATTACGAATAAAATCAGAAAAGATCGAACAAAGTTGCCATTAACTTTTATTCATTAAATTTTACTAAATGACTACTTAGTAAGTTAGTATGGTATTATGCATAGCATGTTTTTGTTCTAGTAAGGCATAAACCTATGTTACATTTGTTACACTTGACTTTAGTGACTCATCACTCATCTTAGTTTAGTTCCAGCAATAAATGGCAAATGACTAATATTGACAAAATGAACAGCATCTAATGGATGTGAGAGTTTTCTTCTTTTTTGGTAGCAGCTCCATTCACGCTGCTTGGTCTTCCTCTTGGAGTTGAACTTGGAGTCATCAATGATCAAACCAATGGTTACATTTTCCTTGAAGTTTGACAGACACATCAATTTCGTTTCAGTACTTGGTAATTCATTTTATATAAAAACCAGGAATTCACCACACTCATGTCTTGGAAATAAAAAAATTCTCATGTACAATTTTTTAGATTTGAAGTCTAAACAGGAAAGTCCAATCAACATGTCATATAAATCAACACCTCCCATAAATTTTGTATATTCTTTTACAACAAATGGTCTGTTTATTTCAATGTGCTTGACGGTGTCTGCTGGAGTGATGCCGGAATAAGTTGATCAAAGGTGATCACTGATCACTGACACTGATCAGATCAGACTTATTGTCAAACCTCTTCACTGCTAATACATCACGATTTGTTATGACACGGCTAGTCAAAGCTTCCTCCTCTCCCTTTTTCCCATCCTTATGTAGTGCTCACTACTCATCACTAGTGCATGCAGCTTAGTTTGTCAAACAGTGAAATCTATAGGAACATCATCAAAAATCAAATTGAAAAATGAAGTTGCACTAAATGTTTGCCATTCTTCATCAACAATAAGACTGTCTTCCCATTCAATATCATTAGGTTCTTTAGATTTGAATTAATTTATTCTTAGCTGCTCTCTGTTGTTCTGCCCTAATTGAAAGCGGAATATCATCTTCAATTCTTCAGTAACTTCAGATGCTCATGCACCATCATGCACTTCAATATTTGGCAAGGTGCGATTATGTTGGATAGTATCTTCTTCAATATCATATTACAGCAGATTCTAATTCTTCATCACCTTCATCAGATTTATCACCATCAGGACTCAGGAGTCAGGACGGCGTACCATCTTCACAGCTTCATCTATTGTCAGAAACTTCCAAGTTTGGCCTCCTCTACATCTTTCAGTTCCAGGTCTGGCAAATGGCAATGGCAGTTCACCCAGACCCCAGTTGGTCAGTTAATGTTGGTACTATGTTGGAGGTTTTTGAATCGGAAATGCACATCGAGCTCACGAGCTGTTTGGCGATGGCGCCTGACAGTGACCTCACTGACCAGTGACCACTGAATCTTGACTTGACTTGACTTGACTTGACAAGTTAGACGCTTGAGGCCTTTCTCAGAGACCTGTTCGTCTCTCCGAGACTATACTAACTTTGTAATATTAGCAAAATTCGGGGGCGGCTGGGTTGCAAAAAAAGTTAGTGTCTAGTTCTGGCATGAT
>NW_025942051.1:0-1883 GCF_000764305.2 Hyalella azteca | reverse complement strand
AGATGCCACTCATCCATCTTGCAGAAGGAAGAGCTTTTAGCAGTAAGGGTTTCACCTGAAATAATGAGAAAAAGAATGAAACAAATCTCAAATATGAGGCAAAATGTGTTTAAAAATTGCAAGTAGAAATGATTGTTTTACCAGCGATTGGCAAAAAATGTGCTCTTTTCATTTTTACTAAAGCAGTTGGTCAAGGGACATGCTGGGAATGGATAAAATTAACTGCAAGTACCAGCATTTTTCACTCATTCATGGTTGGGCAGTGGGCACCCACCAATTTCTTACCATTCTAGACTGATTCAGTGATAGTTTGTGCCGTTGTGGGATTGTAATGTCATCCTCTCCAGACTGTGATTAGTTGGGTCAGATATGCCATGTGTACTGGTTAATTTTTTACTTCCTCTAGAATTTCATTGGAGACATCAAACTAGCTTCATAGTTCATGGGAGCCATAGCATTTTAGAATCCAATACATATTTAATTCTCTGATTGAGTTTTGAAATTTCATTGAATATCTATCTATTTATGATGATACTGCTACAGTGCTACTGCCTACTGGTCAGGCATGGAATATATCTACTTGGCAAGCCGCGACTGAATTTTTGAGCCGTGATTTTATGGATTTGCCAGCCGTGATTCCATTCACCGAGCCGTGAGTTCCATATCTTGGCCATGAAAAGCCATTTACGAGGTGCGAATTTATTTACAAAGTCCATGCACGTGTTACCCCAAATCTCTAATTTTACCCTTAAACAGTCAAACGGCAACAATAAAATTTGTGTCTACTGTAAGTTCAGCACACGTTAATGCAGTCTGACCGCTTTGACATGACCGCAACTATGCGCGATCTTCAACAAAACGTTTCATTAATTTGTTTACATTACAATGTTTATGTTTTTTCTGCAAGATATTTTTGGCAGGAACGGTAAAGCAATGCGGATTGCGGAAGTTGAAAACTTTATGAAATGACATGTTTGCGAAGTGCAAAAAACGATTTTTTAATCAAACAAAAATTTATGACATTCGAGCCGCGAGATTTCATACCTACTGAAATTATATGATATTTGAGCCGCGATATTTCAGACAAAAATAGGACTTTTCCAGACTAGCTACTGGTAAGTGGTAATGGTTAATCAAAGATACTTTGCTGGTCTACTAGCAGTAATGGGACTCAAAAAAAGAAGCTCAAAATAATCTCAGCCTTGGCTTTTCTTTGCTATTATTTCAAGATTTATAATTAAAGAGCTAGTTTGGAAATGACAAACTAGCACTAGCTCTTAACCAAATTTAGTACTGATAAACTAGCTCACAATTTTATGTGATTTATATTGCTCCAGAAATCAAATCTGTGTAAAGAAAGATTTATTCCTTGAAAGCAGGTTTCATTGAATGATTGAAGACCAGAGAATTTGTTTCATTGACAATTTTCTTATTAGTTTTTTCAATAGATCAAACAAGATTTTTAGTTTGCACGGGTTATGGGTAAATTGAAAATCAAAATCAGATTACCCAAGGACATTTTTATTTCTTTAACAACGTTTCAAATGTTTCTATCATTCATTATCAGAGAAAGAAATAGAAATGTCCTTTGGTAATCTGATTTTTGATTTACTCATGTAAACTAAAAATCTTGTTCGATCCATTGAAAAAACTAATAAGAAAATTGTCAACGAAACAAATTATCTGGTCTTAATGAAACCTGCTCAAAGAAAAATTTATTTGCAGGAATGCGCCAATGCAGGTCCTAGCTTCAGTAGCTTGGAAAACATCTAGGCCTTACCTACATTTTGAGCCTTGCCTGCAGCCTGCCTATGCTATGCCTAGGGTAACAGTTAAAAGCTGAAGACGCTGAAGTCGCTGAAGTGGCGAACGATTGATCGATG
>NW_025942050.1:0-387 GCF_000764305.2 Hyalella azteca | reverse complement strand
CGGTCAAATGACACGAGTTTAGATCTTCTGTGAACAAGGCACGAAAAGGAAAAGAATCGGCGACAGGCAACATCAGGCCTACACTTCAGCGCCGAGATCACTATGTTATGTTATGTTATGTTATATGCAGCGTGAGGAATATCTGGAAAAACTATGCCGCAGACCAAAATAAAGTTTCTTATTCAGTTCCTGCCGAGTATTTTTGCGCCCATGCACAATCGAAGAATCAACATGAAATTATTAGATGATGAAGCTAATCTTGAAGCTTAAACGTGAAAGTAGAAATATAGACGCACTGGCAGGTTAATCCGGCTCTGACCTGAAAAAATAATCTATTCATAATAATAATAATAATAATAATAAAAATAATAATAATAATATTAATAA